>NC_060253.1:55112929-55415959 GCF_921293095.1 Ischnura elegans
TACTGAGCACCACACTAAACAGCCCACAATTCGTAGCTAGGTCCACCGCTTGTGATCAGAGAGAAACTAATAGCGTGCTACTTTGTACGAGACACAAACTGTTTTTTTTTGGCAAAATGCATACATTTGGCATGTAAACCCTAAGACTGCAGTTATGTTAGTAGTAGTATTTACATTTAGGATGCATTGACGGCTAGGTCATTCCGCACCACTACTCTGCCATTTAATTCCAAAATTTATGCAGAAAGAGAGCCACTGCATATCTTCGTATATAGAGTGAGCATAATTAGAGTTTATTGAAAATATTTATTTCTTTGAGGAACTGAAATGTATAATTTAAGTTGGTAGGGTGCAGTGGCGCAGTGAGGGGGGGTTTTGGGGGATAAAACCCCCCCCAGAGCTCGAACAATTTTTTAAGTTAAATCTATTTTATTTATTTGAATTAATATTACTTATAGAATAGTGCAATGATTAATAAAAATTCCCTCAGAAGACCGTAAAACTCGCCATTTTAAACCATTTATCTTAATTTTTTTCTGGCGGAGCACCTTCGCACCTCTCGCTTACCCTGGCAGGTATGCCATACCCCCAGACACCCCAGTATTAGTTGCGCCTGAAACCCCCCCTAACCTTAATTCCTAGCTGCGTCCCTGGTAGGGTGGTCTCCTAAAAGGGCTTCTAGGTCTCCCCCTAGATTAATCAGTCTTCACGCGTCGTGGTACTTAACACAATCTATCATGATATGTCTAATATTTAACGGGCACCTACAATCATCACATTGGGGTGGTTCTTTCTCTTCAGTAAAGAGATACGCATGGGTCAGGGGGCTGTGCCCTACCCTCAACCGTGTGAGTGCAACCTCCTCTCTCCAGTTGCTACGGGAAGAGGAGGACCACGCTGCTATTGCGTCCTTGATGCCATGGAGCTTGTTATTATTCGTTATGTTTTTAAACATTCTGTTTTTCTGGGATGGCCAGGGAGAGTTCAGCCGCATTTGTGATCCCTACAGTGAGGGAAAGTGAATTTCGGCTCCACCTGGGTAGCAGTAAAAATTTTGGGAAACTGAAGTAGGTACTTGAGCAATGGTCACGCGCATGGGCGCAGCCAAAAATTAAGGCTAGGGGGGGTTTTAGGAGCAACTAATACTTTGGGGTGTTGGGGTATTGCATACCCGCCAGGGTAAGTGGGAGTTGTGGGGGCCCTCCTCCAGAAAATTTTTAAGATTAATAGTTACAAATGGCGAGTTTTACGGCTTTCTGAGGGATATTTGATTAATCCTAAAACTTTTATATAAGTAATACTAATCCATTAAGTCAAATGGATTAAATTTAAAAATTTCTCTGAGCTCTGGGGGGGTTTTAACCCCCAAAAACCCCTCGCTGCGCCACTGGTCACGCGTTTAAAAATGTTTTTCCCACAGTCAGCGTACAAAACATTAGTAAACGTTCCCTCAGTCTAAGGATTTAACCACCCCACTATCTGACATCACTCCAGAATGGAGTGTGACAGCTTAATTTGAAGAAAACGTGATTAGACGTTAGGTGTAACCTTATGAAAATTGCGCAAGACTGTCAGCGTTAGCATTAGCTTTTTTTTACTTTAATGTACACTCCAAAAGCAGCATCACAACGGTACCTAACACTTAATCAAGCAGGAATCAGGCAGTCTCTGTAAATTTTCCACCACCACCGCCGGAATTTGAACCCGAACGTCAGTTATTTCAATCCATAGCCCTGAGGCAGATGGCTGAGTCGGACATCGAAACGTCGGCGGAAATGCTGTTCCTGACCCGGTGGCGATCCCGAAAATTCGTAACGAAGTCTATTCGCCGGGGAAGTACCATATCTACCTTCATCGACCTCTACAGGGAGTCAAACTTGTCGTATTACGCCGTTTTAAGTTGTTGTGAAAGAACATACGCACTTATTTAGCTTTAAAACTCAGTAACGCGAAGTTAATTGTTGTTGTTAATAAAAGTTGTTTAGAATATATAGCGCATATCAAGATAAAATGGCTGCATAATGAAGAATAAATAAAAAAATGACTGATTACCTCTTAATATTCTCCCCAATACTCGTCTATATGGCTTCTAGATCCGGATTGAAGTGTACACAGAGTTTTGAGATGACGAACACCTTCCACGGGAATGGAATAGTACTCCAGAAAATCCAATAGGAGGCGAGCAGTCGCAACTGATGGCGGCATTTTAATGGGATCCCATGGTAGCGGCATTTCACCCTCGGATGGTGCGAAAGCGGTCTGGCCCAGCCAGCCAGCTGTCTGGTCTGCAATCATCGAGTCCCCCGAGCTTAGGGGGCCCCCACAACTCTCACGTCTAACGTGAAGCTTATATGAAAGGTGAACCTAATAAAAAACGCGCATTACCTTGGCCCAGGAAAAGTCATCCCACGACCTGGGAAAATACGATTAAATTATTCTGAAAATATATGGTTATTATTTACGTCATGGATGCGAACTTGGTAATGACACAAGGTAGTTAAACACAGAATAAGTTTATTTTTTAATTTAACAACAGAAATGTATTCTATCTTATTCAGGGGAGCAGCTAGGAATTAAGGCTGGGGGGGGGTTTAGGTGCGACTAATACCGGGGTGTGTGGGGGTATGGAATACCCACCAAGATAAGCTGTAGGTGCGAGATTAATAAATTGCGGAATTTTAAGATAAATGGTTCAAAATGGTGAGTTTTACGACTGTCTGAGTTTATTAATTTTTATTATTTTATTAATCCTTACACTATTCTATCAGTAATATCAATCCAATTAAGTAAAATGGATTAAGCTTAAAATTTCTCTGAGTTCTGGGGGGGGGGGTTTATCCCAAACCCCCCCTCGCTGCGCCAGTGATCTTATTAAAAATAGGCAAAAAATCTTTATGATATAAGTGCAGGCAAAATTTCAGTGGATCATTTATAAATACAGTTACATATAATAAATGAAAGCAAAGTTGCAATGCAAACGAGCTTTAAAGTAGAGATTAAGAAACAATATTTATCATAAAATTTTGCGTTTTAATTAGTTGCTTTATTTACAACATAATTGGTGTAAAAAATAATATTATTAAAAATATATATAAATGCTAAAATAAAGTTGTCCGAAGATAAAAGAAAACTTAATACTTTTTTGAAAGCGTTATTCGAAAAGGTTACTTGAGAAGTTTTTTAGATTTCAGAGCTGTTTCAAGGGCGTACCCAGGATCAAAACTAGGGGAGGGCAAGCCATGGTTGTTCAAGTTGTAGGTCAGATGAATGCTTGGAAAAGGTGAATGAAACCAACATTGTACGGAAACTGTAACAGCTCTTTATTAGTTTAAAAATATTATTTTCTTGAAAAAATATTATTTTCCTTTATTATCAAAATTTTAATAATAAAATATTGTAGATGTTTTAAATTAATTTTTATCTAGTTTTTAAGATCAAGAATAGCGTCAATATCCATCTCCTGGCATGCAATTTCCAAAAATTTTCCAAGGGAGGACCCCCGCATTCCTTGGTAAGGAGGGCGCTATGATGACTATAAGCCGAGGGCCCCCAAGTACCCCAGACCGCCCCTGCACAGAGTACAGGATGAGAACAGTGGTGTCACTGATTAACAAAAGACATATAGTCAAATAACATTTTTATCGACTTTGTTGCCTCAAAATTTTTAATACATATATACATTCGTAACCAAAAGAATTGCAATAATTATAATAATAACTTGTAATAAAGGAACACAAGGAGTAATATATTTCACCTCTACAAAAAGTTAAGAGAAGTGCGTACCGGCACAGCTAATTTTGCCATGACGTCACTGAGTGACAGCGGCAAGTGAGCAATATCAGGCCGAATGCCTGACTTATAAGGCCGCTATACATGGTGAATGATCATGCGAATGATCACGTGATCATTCCTAGGGTCATGCGAGCAAAATAGAACATGTTCTCATATTCACTGAATAATCATGCGCATGACGGTTCATTCGCACGATCATTCAGCATGATCATTCGCATGATCACTCACCGTGTACAGCGGCCTTTAGAGTCTTAAGGCCGTTTTACACGGGGCACGTACTTGCACAATCTGACGTGCGTCGAAATAAAAATTGCGTCCTGTAAAGCGGTGAATTGCTAGAACACAGCGAGAATGCTTGAACATGAGATGGCAAAATAGCTCCTGTTCTAATTTCGTTCATGCATTCGCGCAATTCCACGCCATTTTAGAAATGAATGCAGTTCTAATCAGCGCAATTCCGTGCCCCGTGTAAAACGGCCTTTAGCGTGGGAATGGAGAGCCGGAATGAATCATTCGTATCCTCGCCGAGCATGAATCAAACAGCGGGGCTTCCTTTCGTGCCTAAGTGCGGCGAATAGCTGGAGGCATTCAAATCAAGGAGAGCATATGACTAATTTCAAAGTTCCAGTGAAAATTTTGAACCCTCGCCCGCCTCACAGACAAGGCACACATATGAATTCATTTTTAGGACACTTAGGGAGATGTACTTCGTTATAAGGGGTGATGCGAAGCTAGATATGGAAGTCATTACTCGCACCAAGTAAATCGAGTTTTTTTTTCGCCTTACAGCACTTACTGGCCATTTTATGTAGGCGTTTTCAGTTTTACCAATGAGATTCGTAAGATAAGAGATAATTTACTTTGTCACATGCAGTTGTACGAGCTATTGAATATCGGAGAGTCAGTATGAGAGCAACAAATAAAACACACGTAGCTGGCATTAATTTAGGAAATAAATGAAGTATTCCGAAGTTATAAAATGCACGACATGCGAAGGAGAAATTGTCGGTGAAATCACTAAGCGATGAATGTGAGCCTTGAATTGAATTTAAAATACAGTAAACTAAAGTTTACTTCCAGAAATTTTGGGGTCTTTAAACTTAAAACCGCAATGACTTTTATGCATCGATGTCAACAGAAACGGAAGTGATTGCAATTAAATGTATTTTACAGGGAAGTATTTTCATGCACAAATGCGAACACAGTTATATTTTGCGTTTTTGTACTTACCGCACAATAAGATTAATAATGTTCTATCATTCCTAAACTCCGCTATATCTATTCACAATCTCATTTTTCTGATTCGAAATCAATAATTTAACGTAATTAGCCATGTTAGAGATTTGTATTGCCCCAAACATACCAAATACAAAAATACACAATACAATGCAAACAAAATACAATACCTTCTGTACATCATAACTTTTTGATGTCAATTACAAGTTCATGTTTTGGGGGTTAACCCCCCCCCCCCCCCAGAGCTCAGAGAAAATTTTAAGTTTAATCCATTTTACTTAATTTGATTGATATTACTAGTGGAAGGATTAATATAATATCCCTCAGAAATCCGTAAAACTCACCATTTTGAACCTTTTATCTTAAAATTCCGCAATTTATTAATCTCGTACTTACCACTTATCCTGGTGGGTAGTCCATACCCCCACACACCCCGGTATTAGTCGCACCTAAAGCCCCCCCAGCCCCAATTCCTAGCTGCGCCCCTGTACCTTAGTAAATACTGCTGCATCTCTTTTCGTATTACTGTCCATAAATAGTATACTTATCACTCTCTAAACTCGTTCCCACGGAATGAGAAGGTGACTTAAATGAACAAATAAACGGCCGATGCAGTCCAAACAAATATTTGAAAACTATCGCAAATACGATTTCACCCAAAGCAGCGGTTGGTGAGGGAATGGAGTGTGTTATAGAGGAGGGGAGAGAAAGTTCTGGATTGGAAGTAACAGTTGAATGCCGACTTTAAGATGATCGGTTGACAACGCTTTTTCCGTAAAGAAATGTGATGACGTCTTCTGCAATCGCACTGACCTTCGGATTTGCGATTTCAATCTTTCTAGTTCATATAGTGGAATATTTTAGCCATATTTTCATTTCCTCAAGGGAATGAGTAAGACTGAACTTCGAGCAATGGCAAGTATGCAAAGAATTTATCTGAAGATTACTTGCCATAAGATGCATCTAAAATTCATTTGAAATAGTGCTTCCTCAAAGCAAACCTACACACTGACAGCATTAATACCAGGCTAAAGACAATTGTGTTTTTGTGTGGATCATTTTCTCCAACAGAGATCTCAGTCATAGCATCTTCTACCCAGTGCCTTTATTTTTTCTTAATCAAAATTGGAGTTCTGAGAGTTTTTATTTGGTTTCCCACTGATTCTTCTACCTATTATCTAACCAATGATTTTGGAATAGGGTAGTTTCCTTCATCAAAGAAAACGAAAGGCATTGATTGCGATTTGTTACCCACCATTAGTGTATTCATAATGTACAAATTATTCGGTTTTAGAAATCCCAGTTTAGACGAATGACAATGGTCAATTTTAACCTCATTTGAAAAAGGCCAGATTGGCGGCCATGCGATGCCACTCCACGTGACGTCACAGGGACCTAGATGCTATACGAGTAGTCAGGAGTTTTACATCATCTGAGATTACCAATTCATGCATGTGGCGCAGAGCTCAGGGAAACATCTGTTAATAATAACCTATTAAAATTGCCTATGGTCGGATTTGTTTTGTTTGTTAGGGTAATAATAATCCTTATTTAAACCAAGTGCTACCTGCTAGCAGGGTACTCTGCTCCCTGCTAGAAGCCTGCATCATAGCGGGGATGATAGCCTCGCACCAAGGTGGCCTCACACGGCGACAGCTGGAACCGGAAATATGTCACACGGACTTTTCCCAGCATTCCTACTTAGCCGTCATGTTTTCGCGCACTTGGAAATTCTCACTTTTCATTTAATTGCAAAAAATACATATGTATCGTCATTTAAAAATCTAAAAGCGTACTCCAGGAGTAATAATCTTTCGATTTAGGAAATAAAAAAATAATAGGAAACCTCCCTATTGTGCTCTTTTACTCAGTCCTTTACCTTTACCATCCATAATTCATCACTTCTAATTTTATTGCAAAACACCTACTTATCATCTCTCCCAAACCTTGTACTCTCTACGATCGACAAGGGAAAATTGTCATGGCCTGTGATAAAATTTAGTCAAGCCTAATTGAGGCTGATCAGCAAACTCTTGAAGAAATGGAGGGTACCATTAAGAAATATTTATTCGTCACCAGAGGTGGATCCAGGATAGGGACAAAGGGAAGGATAAGAGGAGGGTAACCTACCAGCAGCAGGGGGGTCTGAAAAAAATTACCATTTTATCTAGTGTAAATTGGATACCCAAGGAGGTGGCAATAGCCACCCTATAGGGGAAAAGAGGGAATAGTTTTGACCCATTACGTGTGACATACGTGTTGAGAGGTTAAAAAATTTGAGCTTAAAACAACAAAGAACTTCAACCGTGAAGACGGCTACAATCTCACCAGCGCGTGGAAAAGGGTCTTCAAAGATCCTGACCAATCAGGGAACACCTCCACAAAAAAGGTGGCAAACGGGGTGTATATAAGATGAACAACTTTCTGCATCGACACTTCAGTGGACCTGAGGAAGCCAACTGGAACGTTGGCAAAATATTGTCCTACAAAATGGATAAACGTGGAAGAATACCCAGAAAAATCACCAGATATCATCATAATCTCAACGGAAGCCTATTTGGAAACTTTAGAAATTGAGCTTAAAAATCAGATGGCCAGTTTGCATTCACCGTTCTCCTGTTAGCGGTAAAAATATGAGTGCCCCTTGCATCTAATCGTGGTAGGCCAAACCTCTACTTCATTCAACCATACTTTGTACATGGTGTGAGGGTCGAAACTAAACTGTTCGAAGATGAAGCACGTGGTCCCTCTGGTGCGAAACATTATCTGTGTTTCGTTTTGTCCCAGAGTGTTAGTTTAGTTTCGACCCGAATTAGTTTTGACTCCGATTTCGTTTCGACCCTGAGTTTAGCTCCCAAGGTTTAAAACCATTTCATTTCTTCATTTCGCTCCTGAGAACGAAACTATTGAAATTTTACTGGTATTGACTTTTGTTTAGTTTTGATTGCGATCCCTGGTGTAATATAGGCCCTCGGTTTAGAGCTAATTTGTATTTCTATTCGTTAATGTAGGAAAATACATTGGAAAATGTATGGTATATGGAGAAGGCGACCGACAGCCGAGGTCATTTGCGCCATGAGGGAAGGGTGGAGAGAAACCTGGCGTTGGCATTAGCCTGCTCTTAACGAAAGGAGCCAAGGGGACCACGGCTTAACGTCCCATCCGACGGACGGAGTGTTGCGCTTGAAATGTCCTCCACACAACATTCTAGCAGGGATCGGGCAGTCTCTGAAAATTCTTTGCCACTGCCGGGATTTGAACCCGAGCCCGCCGGGTGGGAAGCCAACACTCTAGTCGCCACACCAACCCAATCCCATTGGAAAATGTAACTTTAACACAAAGTGTCAATCCCCAAAAATGTTGATTTTATCAAGCCTGTGTTTCAACCCAATTGGGGTAGGGGGGCATCCTCTATGAGGCCCTAAAGCCCCCTTAGCCCCACCGCCCCCATAGATCCGCCACAGTCTGTCACTGGTGGACATATTTAAGGAAACTTTTGGGGACATTACTACCAAAAAGTTATAATCTGGTCACCATAATGTTTTCTAAAAATCCTTTCCAAACTTCCTCCTCTTATATGAACATCATACGAGAGTGGATTTCCAATGAAATCTGAAATATGAAACACCTTAGGTATAATCATACAAATGTAAGTAGGATAGATGCCTTTATTTTGCAATTGTATAGAAAGCCCTAAAATATTCATTTTTACATGTATTACTTATAAGTTATGTGAATTTCTTTGACATTCAACATATTTATATTTGTTGTTATGGCCACTCTCCCAATGATTAGGGCATCTATCATCAAAATATAACAACAATAGTGATCACACAGTATGGACATTTACTCAAGGCACTTGCATACCTACTGTTCTCAGAATGCCTTTGTCATTTTTAAAAGCCTTCATCTGTAGTGCAACATGTCACTGTATTTCTCATGCTAGATCCATGAAGTCAATTGAAACTTATCTTCACCACAATCACCACCATTGGTTCTGCTTAGAACATTTTGGAGATAGTAAGTATGTATGTACATCATTTCCACTATAAGCAAGTATGGCCAAATACAGTCACCTTCAAAATAAGGAAATTCGGCAACAATGTGCACATTTGTGGACCAACTTGCTGGCTACAACATTATTCTTAAAAAAAAAACAGTAGCAGAAGTAATTTTGGAGAGTTTGTACCACCATTTCCACCATTCAATTCAACAAAACAGTTCAAAACTCAACAATAATAACAATTTTAAAACATATTTATGGATTTTTATACAATATTTATGGATTTATTTTAACCATATAACTTGTGACAGTTCTCATGAAAGATTGAACCTTAAAAAAAGAGGCATTCCCTGTCGTAAATTTCATTGGCGAGTTTGTAATACTAGTTTGAATCTGTAATCACTCCTTCATATTCAATATAAATGCCTCTTTGGCAAAATTTCTCCTCCTACTTATTACATTTGATTTTTTAAATTATTAACCGAGGAGTAATAAAAGGAAATATGATTACAGCTAATAAAAAGAAGGCAAAAGTCCAGAAAAATCCCTAGAGGCATACCTGACAGCCAATATTTTTTGGCCCCAGACTGAGGTATATATATTTTGTTTGCATTACACAGAACAATACAATATGATTTGAGGAAAATAGTTACTTTTATAAATCAGCTTTGGAAACATTATAACTTCTTCCAAGAAATAGCTTCCATTTGGTGATGTACTATTCTAAAAAGTAGCAACATTAACTCATAGAAATCCAGGTACACAGCACCACTAAGGGGTTATAACTCTGTTAAGGCGGATTCCTAGCACTGCCTAACACTTTTGCTTCAAGGACATAGCCCTCTATAAATGCTTACGACTTAAAATACAAATGGAGTGTTGGAAATCATAGAACAGAGACTGCATCTATTGATTACTTTTATCTTTGCCACTTATCTACCTCTTATTGGGCAGGCTAGACTGGTGACCAAAAAGATATTACTTTATCCTTTCCAAGGAAATCAAAGATTTTAAAATGTAAGTGAGTATAGAATACGGAGAATGAATTTCGATTGATAGTCTTCAATAAAATTTTTATGACAGTTCATAAGTCCACGTGATGTCAAGTTAGCTGGTTGGCACAAAGGGATTTATATGAGTAAGCGAAAAGCATGAATTGTATTATTTAAAGTAACTCTCCTCATCAATAAGCTGAGAAGTTATGAACTTGGTAGTCGACCAAAACCATTGACCAATGTGAATGGTTGCAAAAGGTCAGACTTGCCCATCATCCAGCATTAAAAAAATATAACCCATCTTAGTCATGCAATGATATCAATATTTGATTACATTACTGCCCATGTATGTAATATGAATGAATTTGTATTCATATTAAAAACCATTTGATCTAGACTTAAGCCCGCTAATAATGGACTTGTTCATGATTTATTTTTAACGGTTAGCTCTCAATATCAAAAGAAGTTATGAATCTGTTTCATGCCCTGCTCTATAGTTTTGTCTTTTCCTGAATTTATTACTTTATGCTGAGAAAGAAAAAAAAATTCATGGTCCCTTGTCCAGAATTACATTAATTTATAGCACTATAATATTAGCATTTTTTCTTGGTCAGTTCATATGTTTCACACAAATGGAAATTCATTTAAGTAGAATCAAGTGGATTTTTACAGTCATTTCTCATGTGCAAACATACTGGAATTATCCTCTCGTTAAATTTTGTTATGCCATAAGGCATCGACTTGACTTTTATGGAGCATTTAGAGACAGATTATTGCACCGGAATTGAAAAGTCCAAAATAGTTTGGACACTACATGTGAACAAGGCAGATGTTCTTAAGGGGAAAAGATAGCATAAAAGGAGATGGTCCCAGTCAGAAAAAAATTATTCAACATGGCAATCTATTGTGTCATAATTTACTTATCAAGTGGCATTCTATGGAGATGAGTATGGTTGTTAGCTTTGGTAATATTTAGGCTGTTATCTTCACTAAAACTAATATCACTCAATTCCAACCCTTCATTTCCTACAATTTGTGCACCTGTTACCAACCCATCTGAAGGTACATATCTCTCTGACATCAAAATTTCTGAGCTTTTGACCCCTTGCATTTTGCCTGTGAAGTAATCAAGAATATAGAGCAAATAGTAAATTATATTTGCATGGATGAAGGTATTTTGGGGCATTTGCTGATGTAGCAGGTACAAAAATATTTCATTAACTCGTGGTATAAGGATGGTATATCATTGTTCTCAATCTTTGCAAAACAAATCATTCTCTTACGGCAAAAAGACACCTACAACTTCCCTCTCACATACACAGCTGAGGAAATAACTCACCAAACATTTGCAACGGGTCATAATGGAAATTTAATGATTTTTTCGTAAAAAACTGGGGATATTGAGCTGGCTTACTTATCAAAACACATGAAAGTAAGAGCAATGAATGGCTGATTTTATTCTTTTGAAAAATAAGCGTACTTTTTTGTTGCACTGGATTGGATAGAGATACACTAATTCCAAGAATAAAAATTAGAGTAATTTTAATTTGATCAAGGATTACAAAAGTGACTGACCATGTCTGTATGCATTGGGACCGATAAAGTATGACTCCTCAAACTTTAAAATATGAACCAACTGCATATTGGAGTGAATATTAGCACCACAAACTTAATACCAGCGTCGTGAGGCAGCTTAGCTATTTAGCCATATCACTTAGTAGTTCACATAATTTTTTCATGATCATGCATAAAAATAGAGGAAATAATTAGGATTTGTAGCATGAAGAATTTTTCCAAAACATACCAACTCACTCAAAATGCCGAATTGCACTTCACAAGCTTATATCATTTTCATGGACCACAAATTTAAAGTGAGACCAAAGAGTTGAACCAGTTATTTCTTAAATCTTCTGGCTCTGACATAATTGAGATCGCAAATCACACTTTTTGCATAGGCAAGCCTTAGATAATTGTTCTTGTATAGAAGAAGGGAACTGGGGTACACTGGTGATAAAAACAAAGCTACTATTCTTCTATACATAATTGCAATGGATAAGCTCAATTTCTTTCAAAGAGTATGCCTTTAACAACTCAAACAGAGAGAGTAAATCACTCACATTTATATATCCTCTGAAGTATATACATATATATTTTCATTGTTAACAAATAATTACTTGAAAACATTTTTTTTCAGGAAGGAAAACTCACGACAACTTTATTATATTCATATGTATGTATACCTATGTACACAACTATAGGGCCTAGGAAAATTGCTCTTTTAATTTATCCCAGTGTTTGGAATAGACGATTGAGAAAAAATTTTTGGTTGGAAATAAAAATATCCCTGATTCTTGCTCCGTTTGAACATTGAATGGCCATCAAAAAATGACTTTTTAGCCAACTAAAATCATCATGTCAATACTTACCAATAAGCTGACAAAGTAGCCGAGAAAACATTCAAACACAATCAAAAGGTACTCCACAGAAGGAGCTCATAAATGCATGAAATAAACTTACGTATTTACTATCATCCTTCTGGAAATACTTTGAGTGATAAAATAGCAATGATCACCCTCAATACTCAACCAGTGTAACCGAGCATATAGAACTCTCAAATTAAAAAAAATGAATCCATCCTTCCACTGTGTCTGGGAACAATCATTTGATTTCAAAATCAATCATGCCAAAATAGTGGAATTCTCACCACTATCTACAGTCTTGGAGGCTAAAGGGGGAGACGCATGCACTGAAACACATCCCCCAATGAACTCATACAGGGATTCTTATCATAATTTCTCACTTTCACACACCACAGCACTGTCATTTCCAATGACATAACTTCAGAAAGAATAGACAGCACCACTAAAACATGGTCTGTGCTTCAACAGCACCTCGTTACCACTTGCGGTGAGAGAGAATCCAATGGTTACACCCCAACTGCCTCCCCTTCAGGAGTCCACCGAGGCTGCATTGACACCGGTCACCCCTAAACTGGTTCGGTTATATCGCGGTTGGATTGAGCCAGGAGTCTTGGGTTTTTCGTCCTCGTCATTGGTGAGCGGGCCAGGAGCAGACCATCTCCTCTTCCTACTGGCGGGTGATAGGGATCTCTCGGATGCCTTATCGCCACCTTCGGCAGCCGTGCTTGGAGCTTTCGACTCGGGTGAGCCCGATGGCTTGGAGTCGTGAGATGAAGGATTCAGGGTCTCTTGATTTGTCTTCAGCCTGCTTGAATTACTAGAGGCAGAAGAGGGAAATGAGGATGGCAGTTGAGAAGTTTTGCTCTCACCATTGTTAGCTGTGGAGAAGAAAACATGGACGAATCTCGTGAGATATAAATTCTTGTTTGATCAAAATGAGTTCCATGACAGCACGTGGTTGCATTCAAATATTTACGGGGAGAACATTATGCAGACAAGGGATTGATTTGGTCTTGAAGATGAGGATTGGATAGAAAATGTGAAAAAATATCATATTAGTGAAAGAAATGAAGGGCCTTTGTGACTTCTACAGTTTACTTGACATAGAATGACCGGTTTTGGCTGTCAAGGTATTTTCAAGAACAAAGACATGGTCCTTCACATCATTTAAATGCATTATTTTGTGTTTGTAATGCTTGATAAACACTGCCGCGGTTGCACCATAGTTTGTTAACTGAGTGGTCAGGATACCACAGAACCACATCATTTCCAGAGATCTCAAAAAAATTCATATTTAGAAATATGGCAATCAATCCTATTCATGTTCATCTCATAACATTTGCTCTACAAAGAAATTTGTACAATTTACAGATAGGAGTGACATGCAACAAAATGCTCACTGAGAACTGAGTGGAGAGCTTCAGGAAACCAAACTAAGCACATATCTGGTAGACTAGTAATAATGATAAGTAATTCTTCATTAAAACTTTCACAGGTGTTTGTCATGGTAGTTAAAAAAATTTTGGTCTATGCCGATATATCAATTTTCGAGTGGCCCCAACATTTCCAGTGTTGGTAGCTTTATCAGCAGAATCTTGCCAGCAGAGAAGTGCAGTGGGATGCCGACATCGTAGATTAATATTCTCCTTCTATTATTATTAACACCTCATTGATTGCTAAATAGAGTTTTCTGATATCAATTTGAGGCATTACTCCTGTGGGATTCAGAGTTCATGAAGAACAGATTTACTACGAGAAGCTCTTTTTAGATCTCAATTAATACCATTTTAATAATAATTTATCGATTAATACTGTTCTTACCATGCCCTTAGTAAGTGACAAGCATAGTTCGTGAAACATTGGGGCCACCCAAAAATTGACAAGGCCACATTGCTCAATAAGTTTTCAACTACAATAATGGTAAGGCTTATAAAGCAAATGTATTTTTCACCGGTTCCCAATATATTTGTATTAACTCCATCTTAAACACTAAAATGCCTGAACTCTCTGCCTGGCTAGAATTCCTCCTGTCATCATATTGATCAAAGTTGACAAATCATGAGAAATCAGGTTTGTTTCACTCCTGATAAATCTTAAAGGATAAATATTCTAAGTAAGGCTTGATAGCTTCATGGATAAATTTTTATTTAACTTTCTACACTTTTTATTTTGAAAGAAAACCTCGGAGCAAAAATTTATATGAATCATTCCAACTCAAAGTAAAAAATAATTATTTCATATTTAGATCAAAACTTGCTCATAGAAATTTATTTAATCATAAAAAATAATCTTTAGCTTTCTAGGTTGAAGTACGTATGTATATAAAAGAAACTTAATAGCCTATTGTAAAAACATTACTCAAAAATATTCTTCAACATGTTTGGAAAAGCCAGAAATATGATTTATTCACAGTAAAAATTAAAACATGGGTGACCATATGAAATCTCAACTGCGGTCAAAATGACCACACCAACCTTCAGCAGTTAAATTTAATGAGGGGCTGAGAAGCCAAGGTATATGTATAAGTGATTTTCTTTCTAAACAGAGTTGGGTACAAAAATTGATAAAAGAAATATGTACAGTGTAATTTGGTGGCCAAGGGATACCAGTGAGTCTTTATTCTGTACTGACATCAGTGGAAAATAAAATGCACTGCTAAATGTCTAGTTGATATCGTTTGTTTTCTTTGCCTTATTTCTGTTGCTGACTCTGTCTCAAAAAAGAAATCACTGGTACCCCTTGGCTTATAACCCCCTCATATTAATGAAGGAAAAAGCTCACCTTCTGATGCTTTGATCTCAAATGGACCAGGTTTGGGAAGCTCCTCTTTGACAGTCGTTGAGTTGGCTCCTTTGGCATTGGGTCGCTCCGTCAGGGAAATACACACGTGGCCTATCTTCAGAGGCAAGCAGGAGAGGCCAAAGCGCCGCAGGGATCGCTCTGGGCACACAGATGCCCATCCCCTCCCCACGACAAAGAAAGGCTGCTCCAGTGTGGACTCTAGCTCCACCTGAAAAAAGTGATGATCAGTTGGGTGCGGCTCATCTCATAATAATAATAATAATAATTTCATTTATCTTTATTAGCACCAGGCCCATGAGAAAATAACTGTACCTACATCACTTGCTTATAATTTTAGAATCAATGCATGCATAAAACGAATGAAAAAATAATACAAATTCAAACAAATGCACCCTGTACTACCAACAGTATGGAGACACTTCAATCATAGGCAGATCCAAGGGGGGGCACGGGGGCATGTGCCTCCTCCAGACCCTCAAATATATGCAAGATTTTTAATACTGTCCCATTATCATTGCGTTCGTTTTGTACTACGAAGTATCCTTGTGCCCCTCCCCCCCCCCCCCAGAAAGAAATCCTGGATCTACCCCTGACTTCAATATAACAATAAACAGTCAACAGATGAGAAAGATCACACTATGATGTAATAGAAACCATTGCACATTGTATGTAATAAGGAGAACATTTAAAAAAACACATAAACAAATATAAATTTACAAAAACGAATCATCCCCTATAATCAAGGAAATGTGTGGAAAGGATATTCTCCCTCATTAGATCCCATACACTGCAAGCTGTGCTTGGGATCCTCATGAAATTTGTAGGCTTAAAAACAGAGCTAGAATGCTTTAAGTTTCATGGGAGGCATTTTTTTTAAATTAACCAAGTAATTTCTTTCACAAATAGGGGACACAATTTTGACACAAAAATTGATACATCCATGGAGGTGAAAAAACTTAAATCAAAAGAATGTAAAGAGATATAAGAAAATGCAACTTATTTACTTTCCCATGAGCAAGAAAATTTTTAAATAATACACGTAAATAAGTTATTTCAAGAACAGACACTAAAATATCTGGTCCTTCTGTTTTTCTTTGTTTTTCACGGAAAATTGGTTTTACTTTCAGTAAAGTTTATGTTTTGATATAAAAGCTGAAAAAGTGCCCTTAAACTATTCTGTAACACCTATAGTTTTTTATCAAGATCTTATAGCACCCGAGCACCAATTTAGTCTTTGTTAGATACTGCCGAAAAAAATATTCCATCAATGGACCTGCTTTTCTTATGCAAACATAATTCACCTCCTTTAGTGCAAGTATTGATGTGTATTATGATATTCCTGATGTTTTCAGGAGAGGGTGTATTGAAGGAATGATGAATATCACTTGAAATATATTATATGACAAGAAAAGTCAATTTCAATTTTAATGATTTTATATACGTAATAGGGAAATTGCATACTTTTTATAAACAGTATGCTGATATACTACAGTTAACACTTAGTACCGCAATATACTTTTTTCCGCTTAAAATTCAGTTTATACACTAGAAAATGACTCCCAAAAGTCTCCCGAGTTTCGCGGGCTAAAAAATACCGCCCCCACTAATCTTTGGCCGTGACGTCATAGTTCAGTAGGAGTCCAAGATCCAAGCCCAGTAACTGCAGGTTTGGAAGAGCCACCTTGCGTTTAAAGGAGCACATGGGTGAAATAAGGAAAATATGCAAGTGGTGCATTGTTCCTCTGTGCAATAACACCCCAGAAAACATTTTCGTCTGAATTCCCACGGAGGAAATTAGAAGAAAAGCCTCGATGCATGCCGTCTGTCGGGATGAGCGTTACGGAAAAATAAGAGTATAATAAACGGAATGATAAACCCGTGTGCTATGTGAGCGAAGATAACTTTAATAAAGATAATATTTCCATATTTCATTGACTGAATAACTTGAAACTGAGATTTTTCGATCATTCGGCCGTCGTAGAATAAAAACTCAACTTCACAACAAAAATCGAGATAGGTGTTTCTCGATGGTTACGATGGACTCAAATTATTTACGGCACTTGTTCAATTTCAGTCACGGAAGGACATAGAAAATTCCATGATGTTTAAAATCAAGGGAGGAAATATGAAAATATAGAGCAACGTTGCTCTATATTTTAATATTTTGTACGTACGTTGATCCTCATGCATTCGAGTGCCAGCCAAGAAGACAGCGTTTTCTTCTACTGTCGGCGTCAAAATGATGTGCCGCTGTACTTTGCAAATTCATATCCTGGCTTCACTGCATGCTATAATAATGGACTATACATCATTTTAAAGGAAATTTTATCCTAAATTCTGATTTGTTTTATTACAAAAAAAAATGAAAAATGTAGACACGGCCAGTGCAATAAATGACTCCGCGCACCGAAAAATCAGCCGTTTTGTCAACTTCATGAACTTTGCAACTCAACCCAAGGAAAACTACTACGTCTACAGCATTCATCTTCCACATTAATTTACACTCAACAGTGCGGATTAATAAAATGGCTTTTGGGTATTTTTATAACTTATATTTTGTTATAAATTAATGAAAATATTTAAACATTATCTTGTCCCATAGTTTACCCCGAAAGATAAAGGAAGTTGTAGATGGAAAAAGAATGGAATCCAGAGGTGGTCACAAAAAATGAATCGCAGCATTCTTTGATTTTATTTTACGCCGGCTTGCTTTTCAGAAAAAGTTGAGTCACAAGAGGAATGTTCCGCGGCCCTTGATTTAGAAACTGTGGATATAGAGGAAGACGTGTGGATCAGCAATTTCCATTTAGTTGGTTGTCAGGATAAACCAAGGATCCATTTAAAGGTTGTCAGGCCATCGTAAAAAGATAGGACTGATGCACTACAGGGGAAATGGGGTGTTTGAGGGAAAGTCAAACCCAAAGTTGCCCAAAGAATGCGCAGTTCTATGTTGCTCTTTCCCCAGTTAAAACCAAATAAAAATTGGATTGGGATGATATTTTCACCACGGGTTCCAGTGATAGTGCAGGTGATAATGGTCATCGTCGAAGATCATCCCTCTAGGATTTCCGATTCGGAATTTTTAAGTGACAACCGATCGCAATGACGATGAGCTCGCCTTTAGAGTTTCAGATATATCGTGAGAAAAGCTCCCAAAATGTATTAGACTCTGTTTGGAAAACATTCACATTTTAATGCTAAATTAGGAAGGATTTACATTTTACAAAAGTAACTTATTAACACCTAAAGACGTTGTGTTTATTATATTGATCGAAGAGCGATTGACCGATTCTTTCTGCAGAATAGGAAGTGGCTTCGGGGTTTTGAGTCACAAGATGGTAGATTGTGTTGCAAGTTCGTCTATATTATCGCTACTAAATTGAAACATTAATAGTCTGGCTTCTTCAGAGCTTCCTGTCGCCCTCCAGGCAAGGTATTTTTAAGTTGAAAGTATCATCGACAGCTTAGAGGTGGAAATAAGTTCATCATAAGACTACCGGACTGCCAAAAGAATACACATTTCACATGAGTATACGCTTTCGCCAATATTATACGCAAGTCTCACTTTGTTATGAACTATAAAACATTTCAGATGCACATCAGCTACCTTTCCATTTCTCGGAATCGACTTTCCGCGCCTACGAAGTCTACAGTTTCACTAAAATACCCTGTTATCATGATGGAATCAGTAACAGGAAGGTTGCTAGGATCAGCCTAAGAATAACCATATTCCTTCATCTTTACGCAATCTATCGCTTTCAATGAAGAAAAAATAGATCAAATAATATCCCTGAAGTCACAATGAACAACTGCGATACGTCTGGACTTCAATAAATGAATCATAACCACGCCGTCGCATGTATAAGTATGCAACCTCTACTATAACCGTGCCGCCGTCTCTCCTCGTACTGAACTATGACGTCACTTTTCTACCAGCCAATCATCGGGCGTTTTCGCTTCTCACTTGCATTTGAAAATTCTCGTGAACTTTGATGCATTAAATATCGTAAACCACGTCATAAAATAATAAAAAAACTTTCACCGAGGTATGCAAACATATATTTTTATATAATTTTGGGGCTATTGATTATATCTGAAATATATGCAAGTTCCCTATTCTTTGGGGTATAAGTTTTAATTCATGAACAGTGTGTAGAGTAAATTTTGTAAAATTTACAATCAGTTTACAAGACACCAAAATTTTGTAACTATGATTCAGACTCAAAATTTGTGGCATCTCTGTATTGACACTCCTCTATAAATCCAACTAGGCACAATTTTTAAGATTTATATATTTATTTATTACACATTGCTGCAAGTAGGCCATTGCCTAGTGGCAGCATTAGATTTAAGCAAATGAATGGCAAAGTCTACCTTCCTATGGACAATATTAAGAAACAGAAAATACACCTATAGTATAAAAAATAAATCAATTCTAATATCCTGTGACGAACAAGTAAAGATTAACCCATATAACCCAATTTCAAACTCTCCTCAATAAACCACAATGTCATCAACCAATAAACGATGAACACATATTCTTAAAAATTTTAGTACCTGCAGGGAAGATCTAAAATATTTTCAGGTTGGTCGTTCCAGTCCTTCATTCCTCTGTGTAAGAGGGATTTTTTCAAAATGTCTGTTTTCTATTTCTTGAACTTAATTTGGAATTTATGAGCTTTCCTTCCCAGGTAGCAGGGTTAGTCCAGCTTTTGACCTATTTCCCTCCAACCCATTACTATCACAGCTGTGTCTTTACTGATACGAAATCAATCATACGAGGACTACGGGCGTATCCAGCGAGGGGCAGCTACCCCCCTGGAAGCAAAAATCGCAAAAGTCTTTAATCAAAATCAGTACTGGATTGAAACGAAAGTTTTCACCAAATTTCCTTAAAACCCACGAAAAATGATATGTATTAGTGTAAGATATCTAACTAAAATAAAACCATTTTTCAAGGAAATAATCTTATTAACTACTAAAGCGCTGTTATAATTTTCTCAAAATGTTAGTTTCATTCACCTTTTCCATGCTATAATGTCACAACTTATCTTGCCCCACCTCTAGTAATGATCCTAGGTACGCCCTTGACGAGGATTTATTTTCCTAAAACATATATAAACCTAGACGTGCCTATCACAGTCTCATCTTCTTCACAATTGAAAAAAAATTTTCTCACCTTAAATACTCTCTTCATACGTGGCCGCTAAAATGTAATATACTGACCATATCAAAAGTATACGAGGTGTGCATACGTATTCGTGGCATGCGACAGTGGCGCCATATAAAGCTCACCTCATCACCTCGAAAAGCGAGGGAATCCATTAAAATTTCAGCCGTGCGTGCGCGCCGACCCGATAAGGACGTGAAAAATGCTCCCTTATAAAAATTACAGCCATTTTTATTCGACGAGCATGCTTCTCAAACATCGGCTCCTTTTCGCCCGAATGAAACCGCAAGTAAAGACAGAATCGCAACGTGCGTTGGGCACGAAATATTTCAAATCTGATGACCTCGAGGGTACCTCCTTCTCTTATTTTTGCACTGAATTTATCATGCGGAGATCGTCGAAAAAATTAATTTGCGGAGACCCAGAGTAACCCAAAAAAATGCGGAATATAGCATAAAATATGGCCAAACGTTGGTGACAACGAGTGGACTATATTGCATACACACTTTGGCTGAGTTGCAATTGATTGCCCAAAGCCATTTACAGCGCGATATCATATAATTGATATATTTTCGACATGCGCTTAACCCTTGCTCTTTCAAATCGGTCACAAAGCTTTGTTTCTCCCCCACAACGCTTCCTCAGTTTAATTATTGTTTATGGCATTGCTTAGTCATTGTGAAATTGCCACTTTATTTATTAAAAGCACTGTTCCTTAGCCATCATAACTTGCAACTTTGCTGTATGTGATTAAACTTCTCTAAAACGAAATGAATAAAACTAAATGTGAGATATCATTTGATAAAACGTTTTCTTCAAAGTAACTATTTGTCGTTGATTCAAATATCGATTTACTGTTATTTTAATCTATTTTTCATAACATAGAAATTTTTATTTGCACATCTTTTTTTTTTTTAAAAGATACACATATTTCTTTTTTCTCATTTTTTTTAGATTTACCTACTCCTCCTATGACAATTCTTCTGCTTCCATCTTAACTCCATAACCACGACCGCCTTCAATAACTTACGAAAGAGGCAATGTAGTCATCGTGGCACAAATGCGCGTATTGAGATGCGGTAGTTTTACTTCAGCAGAAAAATTAACCGTTGGGATGGCGACGCAAATATAAAATCATAAATCGTGGTTGAAAAAAGAAAATGGCCTCCTTGTCTTGTACTAGTGCCGTCGTAATGACATAAGGACAGATAAACACAGAGGAGGAAAATCTATGAAATCTATAAAAACGCCACGTAACTTAGTTACGAGTATTCAATAAGTAAGCAAATAGTACGATATCATCGAAGCATATTGCTCCCGATGGCTACCTTATGGGGCAGGGCCGGCCTTAGGGCGGGGCGACCGCCCCGGGCCCCGCGCTTTGGGAGGCCCCTCGTTCGTGAAAAAAATTAAAATATAAGATAGTTTTGAAAACGCAATTTCAACTATTACTGTATTGTTAAGTCCGTGCTAGACAAAATATAATATTATGAAAAAGGAATAATAATGCAGTAATTTGTATTGTGCAATTGCGTTTGTTACATACTTAGCCAGTGAGTGGTAGGGATTCAAAATGCTCGAGTTTGTAGATGGGGTATAGAGTTTAATATTTTAAGTGAAGGGCCCCGCACTGAAGGTTCGCCCCTAGCCCCGCACCTGCTAGGGCCGGCCTGTTATGGAGGAACAACAACATTTTGAAATGAAAGCTATTGAAAAGAGGGTAAGTTCAAGAGAAATTTTAGGTAGTGAAAGAGAATCAACCCGTGGAACTGGCCACTAGAATACCATTCTTTGGAGAAAATACCTAATGAACAAAAGTTACGTCCGAAAACGTGCTATTATGCTAAATAAACGTAATCAGTCATCGCATGATGAAATGTCTCCATCATGAAGTTTGGAAGGGTAAAATAACTATACAAGTCAAGAAAAGCGTACGATAAAATATAGCACGATAAGATAAAAATTCAAAGAGAGAGAATTAATGAGAGAATTGATAGAAAAAATGGACCAAGGTAAAATAATATTGAAAAATTTAAAGTTTTAAAATTAAATGTGGAAAGAGCAAGAAGAGAGTTAAAATCAGCACGTAGGTAGCTTAGGTGTAAATGATTGCAAGAAAAAAGTTTGAAACGCCGCGCCGACAAGAATCGTCCATCAAAACGTACTTCGGCGACGCCCAACGTAAAAAGGCGGATTAAAAAAATAAAACGGCTGGCTTTAAAAAAAAGAACGCTCCTCATGACCTTTTTTATCTTCTCACCGACACCCTAGCTCGGCCGAATTTTAATGGTATCCATCGCAATCCTGTTGCGTGTTCATTTTTTTCCAGGTATCACAGACCACGTCATGCGTCTGCAAGACGATGCATGGAGATAGTATTCACCGCAGAGCGTGACGACAATGAGGTTTGCCCGGCAATCAGGAGTAAGGTCGAAGTCGAACAGAAAGTCACCCACGCAAGGAATTTGCAAAGCGAGATACGTAGTGCAAGTCATTTTAATGACTATTACGAAATATCTTATTCTCGTTATACTAGATTCATTGACAGCAACTGGAAAATAGCCTTTCTGTGCTGTAATTTCTCGGAAATTTATTAGAAAAACTGCATTTCTATTCAGGCTCTAATGCAAGCACTTCCTCAAGCACACGAAAAATGTTATTCCTGTTAGAATATACATGTCATTTTGACAGAAAGCTGCTACGATTTTAGTGATACCTTAGGAAGTTTTGCCGTCGTGTACGAGATCCATCAATGCTACAAGGTAAATTAAGTTGCACACTGTATGGATAATTCAATGTTTATATATTTAGGTTAACGTTTATTCCAGCTATTTCACGAGGCCTTCCCGGTAAAAATTAAATTAAGGCGTATCATCGTACAAACTTCAAAATGACGTCTATGAAGACAAATATCCACGTCTATGAAAACAAATTGATACTCCATGCGTGACATTTAAAGTGGCTCGGTAGTAACCAACATACCTATCTTTGTTAGTATTTTTTCGAAGGAGTTGAGGTGAAACACTTTTCCTTCGACCAGTTGAGGTGGTAATTGATCATTTATCTTAAGGAAGTAGAATAAGGTTACGAAGTAAAATACAGTCTATGGCCACGGAGCCAGATAGTTACCTCTTGCGTGTCACCATCATCTCAGAAGAGATTAAAAATACGCAGACCCTTTGAATAAGCGGCAAAATTTTCATGCAGGAAGTTTTCGCGACTCGTGGCAGTTATGGCATGAGGAACCCACGTTGTTCTTATTAAAAATAAATTCCTAAAGTCAGACCTAAAAGGTCACCTACCACCTACCGAAAGGAGCCTTTTTTGCTATATATTCTAAGGATCAGCGATTTAACAAACAAATTCCCAGACGGAAATTTACGTTTTATCTCAAGAAGTATCACAGGAAGCAGGGTGGATTTAAAGTTTTTCCCAAGAGAAAATTATCTTAAAGCTCCTTTCATGACAAATAAGTAAAACAATTCATTAAAAAAGAGCCTTATTTATTATTTAAGATGAAATTACTCTGTAATAGATAATGTTTATTTGTAATAATGGTGATTAATTGATGATTATGAGTTTTTTTCCATATTTAAAGCCGATAAACCGGTCAGGAAACTCATAAAATAAGCTGTATCTTAGAAGGTAATCAGATTATCAGACGCCCTCCTCTACTAATTGATGTAGAACTACATTAATTAAAGTTAAATTTGTATCAATGACAGTGCATAAGGATGACAGGGACTTTGGTGAGATGGAATTCAAGAAAGGACGCTTGAGGGGCGTGGGTTGGGGAAAGGGAGAACACTATTCTTTGGGACCAGTCCGTGGGGGGCATTCTAATTTTTTGGGCCCGGAAATATTGAGCCCAAAAGAATAAGAAAGACCCCTCAATTCACCCACCCAGTTTTGCTTCTGCACGGCCAAGGATGGCATGATTCAGACAAGGGCGATTTTTAGCATTGGAGAACAAGCATAGTGCATAAATAGATTAAAACATTCGCGGTCCATGATGACTAGCACAAGTCCTGGTGAGAGAAAACATTTTAGGACGAGATTGCTAAGTGAGGCTTTCGAAAAGACATAAGAAGACATAAAAACAATGTTAACAGAGATCGAGGACAGACCATTAGCTCATCATGGCTTCCAGTTATTTCGAAAGAAACGAAGAAATTCGAGGAAGCCCCAAACCTACCCCAACCTTTCCCCCACCATCACCACCTTGACAGTACTTAAAAAGATAAATGCGTAAGAGATTTACCATTGCCCTGAGGAATTATTCAGCAGCGGAGATAAAACTGTTGACCAGCAATCCAAATGAAGCGACTACACCCAATAAAAGAAATACTTCTTTCACTTGGCTTAATACACCCAACCCACCGCCGATTGACATATAACATTAAATTTCTTCATTGCATTATGAATGGGTTTTTCATATGCATTGATATCCTTTCATTCTTTTCAATCCATATCCGGGCCCGCACGACCCGTAATACAGAAACTTTACACCTGCCCAAATTCCGAGTATCAATTTCGTAAAGATCCCTTTTCTACCGTTTACCTTCGCTTTTAAATTCCTTCTCAAATACTTCTCTTGATCTCTTTGCCTCCCGCACCAGTTTTAACACCCAACCGCAGAGCCATATATTCTGTATAAATCCCCTTTTGTATAAATTGCATTTGTTAAACATTATTGATATTAATGAGATTATTTTTTTACTTTTTTTCATCATATAATCATTATTTGTTATTTATTTCCTTTTATGTGACCCAATTTAAATGCCTTAGTGATGTTTTTGGTGTTAAAGAGAATACCGCTGGAAAGTATTGTGTAGCAAATCTAGTGCTTGTCTCACGAATATTACTAAATAGGGTCCTCAAGTTGGTCTCTAAATGTGTCGTCGTCACCCACCGCGCTTTTTAATGGGTTTACAAAAGACGCCACTTACGTTGCTCAAGGACAAAATGATCCAAGTTTGGTGGGGAAATAAGGTATAATTAAGTGTGTTAACCAAATTCCATATACATGACGAAGTGATCTATCAAATTTATAACTTTCCAATGCTATTCCTTGCAATTGCAAACATAATACGGCAGAATATTGGAAAAAAGTGGATCGCATAGCACTCATCGTCTTGCCGTGGATATTTATGAAAACCGATTAAAATGCGACCGAAGAGACAACAGAAATCAGCCTTATATGGGGAGGAATTGGACCTTCTCAATGCAGTCCCCTTGGCTCGTCTACATACTTGGGTCTGCGTCAGGTCAATTCCTCTCCTAAAGACTTATTCAGAAATGTAGCACAGTGGACCATTAACATAAACACAGTGTAATGAAAAATAATTGACTTAGTGCAGGTACGCGAGTATTGGAACTACTCCACTTACTGACTTTGACCGTGAACAAATGAAAACATAGTCAAATGCACACCAGTCATTCAGTCAACCATCGCCCGTTGAATTGCCGAATAAAAAATATAGGGTGCCATTTAAAAAAGACATACCGCTGCTCATATCTTTGTAAATAACAAAGCTACAAGGAAGGCAGTCATGCTGATTAATGTCCCCTGACGGCTAATGGACATTTGCTTGACACATTTTTGAATTTGCATCTAGACAAAAAGTTATTTCGGGTGGTCAAGATAAATGGGACACGCTGTATGTTTGAGTGGTTCGAGTCGCACAGTAAAACTCACCTGTGACCTCTGCTTGTCGCTGCCGTAGGCCAGGGTGAGCCTCGCCGTGCCGTCTTCGGGCCTCTCCTCGAGCGCCACCACGGTCGAAGGGTCAAGCCGGATGGCCTCGCTGCCCTCGGCGCAGCGCACAAAGTCCTCGGTGCGCAGCTCCTCCACGCGCACTACCTTGCCGCCGCGCAGCTGGATGAGCGAACCCTTGGAGAAGCACTCCTCGAGGGGCGTTCGCGTTGAGGAGGGAGACGGAGGGGTGCCCACCGACGGAGACTTCAACGCCTGAATCTGCTGCTGTTGAGGCGAAGCTGTTGGATTGCACGAAATGACGCGA
The DNA here is from genome assembly GCF_921293095.1 of Ischnura elegans. Taxonomy (NCBI): domain Eukaryota; kingdom Metazoa; phylum Arthropoda; class Insecta; order Odonata; family Coenagrionidae; genus Ischnura; species Ischnura elegans. Next base: position 55,139,371 of record NC_060253.1, read on the forward strand.
ATATTAGTCTTCCGTGGATGATAAAAGACTATAGAGATAGAATAAAAATAAAATTTTGGGGGGGTTCATGAATGGGTATGGGGGTACGGAATAGAAAACAAAATTAAATTCATCGTTTTTGTGGAGGTGGAATAATCCACCACACTTTCAATTCCTAAAAAATGGAATGTTCCACAGCAGACCGAAAAGTAATAAATGTATACGAAAAGCAAGGAACTGTGATTAAATTGGGGCCTAGCTGCGAAGAAGCAACAATACTGAAAGGAGTTTTACAAGATTTTTTTCTTGCCTTGCGTAGTCTACAGTTCCTTCATGAATGAAGTCATCAATGAAATAAGAGAGGAGGAATATTTTAACGATTATATCATGAATTGATGGTCATCTAATATGGAAATTGAAACGAACATACTATTTGTATATAATCCTTAAAGTAACCATAGTACTTACATAGGCTTATATGGTTAATTCAGAGATAGTAAGATATGTTACCGTAGTAGCCGTTTCCACGATATTCCACCGAAATCATTTCGCGGGTGTTGAGCCACCAATGTTAATGGAAACAGGATATGAGGGATCACAGAGCGATGTGACTCTTGATTTTAAATTTTGTATGAAATAGGAGATCTTAGGAAGACGGTGTGGAAGCAATGAACAGCAAACAGCTCTTGAAAAATCAGTAATGATGTTGGTAATTGGGGTAGGAATATGCATTATTACGTTGATATAATTTAATGTAAGATTTTTTTATTTTTATGGCGCGGAAAGACCATCTAAACCTTTCAGGGGGGACTATAGAGCTTTTGCGTTATTCACGCAAAATTTGAGTCACCACCGAGGTTGTAGACGAGTTGCAGAATGACTGTATTGAAATCATAATCTTGTGTGGAGGCTGAATGCGGAGCGGTTGTGTGGACACTTGCCTTGTGCACCCGGTGTCACGGCAGCCGGAGACTTTAACGCCTGTCCCATTGACTGCTGTCCTCTGGGCGCCCCGGGAGGCGACGGCGTCGAAGAGGAGGACGAAGACGAGGTAGACGGATTGAGCCCGGACGAGGGCGCCTTCGACCCCGACCCCTTCCTCCGCTTCACTCCGGTGGAGGGAGGCGAACCCTTGCTGGCGGACGGGGATCTGGGCGGCTCCGCACCGCCGTTCTGCTCCGACCTCGTGAGCAGCAGGCGGTGCTTCAGCGAACCCTCCTTCCCGGAGGGCACCTTGAAGGCCGTCGCCTGGGACGGGTGTTGGGGCGGAGAGAGGGCGGGGGCCGGCGCAGCCGGGGGCAGCGGAGGCGGGAAGTGGGCCGCCGACAGCCGGGGGGCGACGGTGGCTGGGGGCGGCAGGGACGGCCTCCTCAGGACGGACTGGCCCGGCTTCACGGGCGACGTGGGGTAGAAGGGATCGTACGAGGGGAATGTGGAGGTGACGGGGGTGGTGATGGGCCCCACGGTCAGGGCGGGGGAGGTGAACGTGGGGGCGATAGGGGCGGAGGAGGGAGGCGGAAGCTGGTCGTGGGGCGGACCGTACGGGTGCCCCACGAGGTGAGACGGGTGCTTCTGGGGTGAACTGTGGAGGGAGTACGGGGACGATGCCGGTACCGTGGCAGACGACGTGGCGGTTGGTGAGTATGGTGCTGGGGCCATTAGGGGGGCAGAGGGTGGCGATGCGTCTTGGGAGAAGTAAATGGGACCCGTCGGCTGGTATATAGTGTGCGGGGCAAAGCCCCCGAGGGCTCCCGCCCTGCCACCCAGGCTACCATTAATGACCATACGCGACCTTTTGGTACTGGAAACTTCCTCCTGGTGTCCCGATCGCTTGTGGACCAGGTTCACCGCCTCCGCTCCATCCTCCTCCGCGGCGGGGGCCGAGTCCACCGCCTCCGCCCCCTCCTTGAGCCTCTCCTCACCCCCGGGACCGGCCTCTGCGGCTTCCGGGCTCCGGACACCATTGTAAGCTGGCACCGCCGGCGGGACCACGTGGTTGGGCATGGGCCTGGACGGCGGGTGGGGGCGGAGGAAGCGGGGCGGGGAGGGCGACCTCCCTGTCCCCGGGGGCGGACCGGAGGCACCCGAAATGGGGGTCCCCAGGTGGTGCTGGGCCAGGTGGTGGCTCGAGTGTCGGTGCTGCTCGAAGGCTATCATGGCTGCGGCGGCTGCATACTGGGAGTGGTGGTGATGGTGGTGGTGATGGGGGTGCAGGTAGGGGTGCGGGGGAGGAGCGAGCTGGTGGTGCGGGTAGAGAGGGTGCGGGAGGGGGAGCGGCAGCGGGAGGGGAGGGAGCTGAGCCATGGTGGAGGGTGCGGAGGGTCCGAGGAGGGCGTGGTGAGGCGAGAGGGCGTGGTGGGGCGAGGGGGGCAAGGCCCGGGGCGGCTGGGAAGGGGGCGGAGGCCGGTGGGGCACAGCAGGCCCCTCTTGACTCGCTGTGGCTGAGATCATGGGAGTGGACCGCCGATTGGCAGGACCTGCAAGCAGAAAATATCGAACATGTTACAAAGGTTTGTAGGAGAAACAAAGAAGGTGCACGTATTTCTCACCACAATTATTCAGAAAGTATATTTGGTTTGCTCGGAAGTTGATTCGTGTAGGCACATATTATTTTACATAAAAACTTAATTTTATAATCTTCTAACTGTATAATTACAAATCATTTACCTTAATCTATAGGCAGTTAAACCAATTAACTCAATTAAATAATTATGTATCACGGTGAAATGGTGGAGTTGTAGACCCAAACGATTAATTGATGGATATAGACGTTCAATGATAATAATAACTCTTATTTATAATCAATGACAATATTTCATCGAAACAATTATCTGCCGCGAACAATGCAAATTAAATTATTGAGCACTTTGTCCTATCGAAATTGTAAATGCACCTTTACCAGCATTGTTACGACAGGCATTCGTTTCTGTGCCATATATGTACAGATTTATTTCAGGTGACAAATTATGAAGTATAAACCTTTTGTGACGATTCATTCGGATAACAAAGGTCCTGTAACTTTTAGAGACGTAACTAGTGCCCCGTTCACTCGATATAATACAGTTCCAGGGTATTTAATTACTTTGCAAACATGACTTTACCGTCCTCTCAACCTGGTTATAAAACCTCTCTCCTCCGTTTTGGAAAGCAACTTGTGAAAGAGGCATAAAGCCATATCACTTTCCGTTATAAGAACGGCACGTGGGAAAAAACGGCGCCATTGAGTACACACAATTTGCTTCCTTTGACGTTCAACGAAGCGTTGCTTTATTCTTAAGCAGGTTGAGACATGACCCCATCTCGTCGAAAGGGGTAAACAGATTGCGTGATCGTGCTACAGATGACAAAAATGAGAACTTTGCTTTGGGGTTCGCTTCTTGTAACTTATTCTAAATGACATGCACGAAAATTATTTTCTGCGATAGTTTAAATTAAAGAAAAGTTCATAAATGCAGACCGTATTATTATTATTATCATTAAAATTGTCGTCAACATTACCCCAGTATTGATATTTTTCAGTTAAAGAGAGAGAAGAGAGCTTGTCGCTATGCATGAGATAAGATACAGAAATGCTATTGTTCTTTGTTCTAACAATAAGGAAGCATTTCTCCACACCATTCTATCTAGGTTTTGTACTGAAATAACAATGCTTAGCATCATTTTGAATCAAATTTCTTAGAATATTTCATTCATAAATTATGGAAAGTCAGCATGCTATGCAGAAGCCAGTCTCGAAAAGGCCATAGCCAGTTAAGAAAAAGTCATACTCGTTATTTCATAAGATTAAACGGAAAAATATTACTGAAGCTAACGCTTTATATAGTCTGCTCAATTCAAAATTGTGAGTTATCTGATCAAGAGCTAAAATTAGGAAAGATTCGGACGTGTTATTAGCTGAATATAATGTTCCTGAGGCAACGCAGTTTCAAAACCCACTTAATGACTCCATTCAGTTTGCGAAAAATAATAGCCTCAAACATCTGACCCCACTTGAGTTGGGTTATCCGAGATTTTTAATTGTTGATCAACAAGTGGATTAAGGCGCTGGTGACGGCCTCTGGTCATGTTCCCTAGTCCTAAATAAATATTAACTCATGACTTTTATATCCGATACACCCAGCAGATTCACTGTCGGACGTTTTCGACGGAATAGCCCGATTCTTGGCTCATGAAAATGGTCAATTACGTGGCATTTAATGGAGTTATGGCCCTAAAAAAACATGTGTCCACTTCGGGGAGCCTTCTCAAAAGGCGAATGGGGAGGGTTAGGCCACGGAACTAAGATATTTACTTAGGGTAAGAAAACGAGATACAAGCCAGAAATAAAATTCACATCCATGTATGGTTTACATTAAATGGATTCTGACCTAAAATGTATAAAACCTCTGCCGGTATATTAAAACGCTTTCCGCACAAAAAAAACGCGTACTTGCGCAACTCCACGTAAATCTAATCAAGTTTTTATTTGTATCCTCAGCAAAGGATAAAATGTAGCTTTGATTCAAATTAAATAAAAGAAGCAAGAGGGTAAAATTTGCTTTGAACTAGTATGTCATCATCAAAGAAAATTTAACTCCAAAAGTGATCAATAAGATAAAGAATTATCTAAATGCTTACAATTAGATGCACGTATCGAATGCATCGGCGTAGCAAACGTCGATAATGAGTACTAAAGAAGTGTCAATTGCATCCGTAGTCAAGGAAATGGTGGAGATGACAAAAAAAATCAATCTGGAATCGAGTTCAGGAAATACTCTTGAAGTAGAAATTTAATACCAGATGCTGATTTAGTTTGGTTGAGTTATCATTCGTCTTAAACGACGACAAGATAAATAGCGGTTGCTGCCATAAAATTAATCTTAATTACAGAAAATGTTTTATATCGTTAAAGCAAGGCGAGGTAGCACTTTAGGGATTTGGTGGCAGAGATTTTTCAGAGGCTGCATAATATATGCTAGAGTTCCTTGAGGAGGACGCTTTAAGTGTAGCACTCCGTCCGTTGAATGGGAAGTTAAGCCGTGATCCCCTTGGAGCCTTTTGTTAGGAACTGGCTAATGTCGACGCTGGAATTTTCTCTTACCAAGCGAATAATGATACATAATATATTGAAATGCATTATGTAAAAAACACTGTTAGGGATGACAAAGTCGTAACATAAAAAATATAAACTGTACGTAATTCTCCTTACAATAAAACCATGCTCAAAACCGCACTACTCTTATATGAAAAGCCTGTATACATTGGTCCGCTAGTATAAATGTATGTATCATGAAAGTAAATTTGGAAAATGAAATTTTGGTGTATCATTCACATTAGCACTGCTTCAACGTAGCGTTATGGAGGGTGATGAGGAAATTCGATAGTTGCATGATTTCATAAGTACGTGTTTAAATTTCATAAAATACCAGATTTGTTAAAATGAGTGGCTGAGGCTCTCTCGGCATCACCCGAAATTGACCGATCCGTTAAACTGAAAGTAATTATTTTTTCGTTTAAACCATGCTCAAAACTGTACAATTCTTTGGTCATAACCGTGTAGTTAACCCAGGGTCACTAAACCGTCGTAATTTTTACGACGCGCCAAATTAAAATTTTGGAAATTGCATTTTAAATAAAAAAATTACGTATTTTAAATATTTTCTCCCAGCACCATACATCAAAATCTTTGCTGTAAAACATAGCAAAAAGAATTATTAAAAAATATATTCAATGAAACACTTAAACTTTAAAATATACAACGAAAATAGTAAAACTTTAAGTTAATTGGTTTAAAACACAAAAATAACCTCATTGGAAGGTAAAAAATAGTGTCATCAAAATGACGAAGGTTTAGTTACCACGTGACTCTGAGGCAGGTGTAGTGTTAAGGCCTGTTTACACGGTACATTAACACGTACGGGTTAAAGTCTAAATGTATGAACGCGAGAATGAACGCCAAAATGCACCGTGTAACCACCCAACTTGTGCAAATGCATGCACAGAAAATAGAACCTGTTCTAATTTGGTTCATGCATTCGTACATGTTCCGTTCCGGTCCACAAAAATCATTCACGCAAACGTACATTAACTCGTACGTGTTAATGTATCGTGTAAACAGGCCTTTAGTCTTGGGCTAATACGACCCTATGGCTGAAAATCTTGGAGACCCTGACTTGGATGAAAGGCATGTTCACACCAATTCTTCCACTCGCACTGGTGTGGAATAATACCGGCAGTGTTAAAGTAAGAGAGAAATGGGGAGAGAGTCGGCTCTTCAGCCACAAAGGAACACTTCTCTCCAATGGAACCTTATCCGCCGCGTGGCAAGTCCCACTTCAGCGGTCGACGGATCCGCGGCAGAGGGCGCGCGTGCAGTCACGCGGCAGAGATACGACACGCCTCACAAAAGCTGGGGAATGATTCCGGGACGCGTGCTTCAAGTGTTCTTTTTTTTATTTTTACTTCGAGCGTCGTGCGACAATGGTTCCGAATTTAGACGCACGCGAACAATAATTTCAAAAACCTCACCTCTCAAAGGAGGCCATGAGCCGGTGAAAGGAAGCTGAATCTCATTTTTTAATGACCTCGGAAGCGAATGGGGTGAATTAAAGGAATGACACGATTGCGAAAAAAATAAAAGGCATTCTAGAAAAAAAACAACTCTTTGATGATGAAGATTTGTGGGTATAAATTTTTTCACTGTAAATTCAATACCTAAAAGATTACTGTGAACAAAATTATGCGAAAAAATGTGTGATTTTTACCTATGATTCAGGTGCATATTTAAGGGGGTTGCTCCCTCCCCGTGATGCGGAAATTCTGGGCATTTTAGGTAACAACCGCCGCTTAGAGCTATCGAAGCACATTCGGCGTGAAGACGACAGGAGGATCAATAGCGAAACTTCCTCAACTTCTATTAATACTAAAGTTACATCTTATTACAACATTTGTTTTAAATAAAAATTATTGTGAGATTTTAATATAAAAATAACTTAACCCAATCATTCGTTCATGAACAGGAGGGAGGTAATGAGAGGATTATTATGAATGAGTTTAAAGAATAGGGTAGTTTCCTTCATCAAAGAAAACGAAAGGCATTGATTGCGATTCGTTACCCACCATTAGTGTATTCATAATACACAAATTATTTGGTTTCTGAAATACCGGTTTAGACGAATGGCAAGGGTCAAATTTTATCCCCATTTGAAAAATGCCAGATTGGCGCCCATGCGATTCCACTCCAGGTGACGTCACAGGGACCTAGTTTCTACACGAGAGGATAGGAGTTATACATCGTCTGAGGTTACCAATGCATGCATGAGGCACAGAGCTCAGGGAAACATGTCTTAATAATCACTTATTAAAACTGGCTAAGGTCGGAAAGTTTTCTTCGTTTGATAAGGCATTAATAAACCTTTTTTAAGCCAAGCGCTACCAGCCAGCAAGGTACTCAGCTACCCGCTAGCATCCTGCGTCCTATCAGCGCTCAGAGCCTCGATCAAGGTCACCTACAAGGCGGGAGGGGGAACCAGAAATGCGTCGCACGGACTTTTTCCCATCATTCCGTTTACGCGTCGCGTTTTCGCGCGCTTGAAATTTTTCACTTTTCATTTAATCGCGAAAAATAGATATCGTCATTTAAAAATCTAAAAGCGTGAAATACGTACTCCAGAAGTTATAATCTTTAGATTTAGGCAATGAAAAATAATAGGAAACCACCCTATAGTCTGGTGAAGAGTCTAATCTGGAGTGTAGCGCTTTACGGTGCGGAAACATGTGTACCTACACTTAATAAATAGGACGAGAGAAGATTGGAGACGTTCGAGATGTGGCTCCGGAGAAGAATGGGGAAGAACGATGAAGTGCTGGACATGGTGGGTGAGGCGAGGCAGCTTCAAGATGAGATACGGAGGAGACAGAAGGTATGAATGGGGCGAGTGTAAGCGGGGAGGAGCGTTGAAAACAGTGTTAGAGGGGAGAATGTTAGATAAACGAGGGAGAGAAAGAAAGAGAATAGCATTGTTAGATAGAATGAAAGGGACACTTCGAAAACCTCGTAAATACTCAATGCAAAACTCCCATAATCGGTAGAATACTTCAATAATTAAAAAATTCCAACCACTGATTATTCATTGATCTCGCCCCCGGAGATAATAACTTATAAGCAATTGACTGGATTTATATCTAAACAAAGAAAATGTTGCCATTTTGTTTAAAAATTCTCAATCACTTATTCTACGAACCTCATGCCAGTAAAATTATCTTTATTAAGAGATTTTTATCTATCACCTCGAACTAAGCCACATACGTGTGACTTTCGCACACTCTGACGTCAGGGCAATCTTTTAGGTGTTTTTGAAATCCAGACTTACCACCCATGAACGGTGTTATTTTTAGGATGATACGCGCCGTCCGTGAACCAGAGATTATATCACCTCGGGAGTGCTGAGATGGCCGATTGGAGTGATCTGGTGATTTCACATCGCGTGCAACTTGACTATCGAGCCGCGCCGATTTTCGCGTAATTTTAAGCGCGCGCAACGCACTCTGGTGGTGGATAGTGGCGCCGCCACGAGATTAACCCGCCCACTCCGGGGGACAATGGTGCGGATTCCTGGAACTCGCGAGCCAAGATGAGCTAACGCCCAGAGCGATAAGCGAAATAATAAAAATAATAACCTCGAAGAAAATACGAAAGTATACTTTATTTTGATCGCTAGAGGAGATCCGTGGAAGTATATCGCAGGGTTTAGTTCTGTCTGCGATTCTATAACTTCAAAAAGATCAGCGTAAGATATAAAAAATGGAAGACACTAATCATAAAAAAATTACACAATGATTATAAAAACCAAATCATAGTTTATTTCTCCTCGGGTAGTAAATTTTAATTTTTCCTTCTCAACAAGCGGGTAAGTAATGAGCATGGAAGATGATTATAGGCTGGAGAATTAATGTAGGATTATACATTCTATATATTGGAAAAATAACGTGCGATTTCTTATAAGATTATCAATTATTCTTCTCTCTTCAGAGCAAAAAAGTACCTGAGAAAGGAAGGTACAAAAGGTCGAAGGAAATGGTAGGTATATTCTTTTCTCTCAAACCGGGGATTTTTCATTTTCTTACAGAAAAGCTGGGCTCTGAAGAACAACGATTAGTATAGTACATATATATATATATATTCTTAGAAAGAATTAACAAATATATCAGCTTGACCTGGATTACCATTACCATTCATACCAATAAAAATACCGAAATAAAACTTTAATTATTTTATATTTTGAATTTTATTTATAACATTTAAACACTATTCCTGAGACCTAGGAAATATGTCCCTTAAGGAAAATCTGCTAGATGAGTGGGTGAACGAGTGAGGAAGTTTTCGTATTTGTTGTTTTTTGAACCTCATTAAATTTCGCTGTACGACCTACCTTCCTGACTTCATTCTCCCCATCTCTTAACTTGCCCGCTAAAAATAGTCTGGCATCGGTGAATTCATTTAATTCAAATTTCATAACCAGAATTCACAGGAAGAATTTATTCTATCCGAAGACCTATTTGGAAATAATGCCGAGAAGTATTTGAGAGGGTAGAGAAAAACGATAACTTCGTACCAACCATTTCACACCTGTCCCCTGAATCGGGCACAGTATTTAATCAGGGCCAATGTTTGTCCGATGAAGACGTAAAATACGCACTTGGAACCAATGACAGAATGCAATATGTGGACAGCAGTGATACGGTGAACCCAAATTAGACTTCGCTGCCGTTACGGCAGCTTTTTACCAACATAATTTGGGCAGGGTCTCCATTTACTTAAAGTGAAATCTTCCCAAGCAAACACCTATATTCAGCGGCAAAGCCCTTTGTAAGCTACCCTCCCTCCCTCCCTCCTGTGCAAGCTACTTACTCGTAAATACTACCTCTTTTCAACGACCAGCGGTCGTAAGATTTCGGAAAATGGCCAATATTTAAAGCGACCAACCCCAGAGCCATACTTCCACAAAAAAAACTTCTCAATATAGTTCCAGAATTTCCCACTTCTAATCTGGAAACTCTAAGTCCTAAGTGTTATCTTAAGAGCGTTATTAAAAGCTCGCGATAAAAAAATGAAATCCAGAGTCGCCTCTCCACGTGATGCAACCCTCATTGCTTAATTCATTACCCTGGAAATCGTATTTAAACACGAAATTAAAATTTTAGTCTCTAACTGGAGAATCTTTTCAGATTAAGGGAGAAAATTAATCAATGGCTCATATTTTTGTAACTAATTCCTAAAATACCTCTCTTACATTTATTCAGCGGTCACAAATCGGCCTCCATTTCTTCAAATTGTTCGGTGGTGAGAGGTTTCACTTATGGAAAAACAGGGCTTAAATATACACTTCGCAACCATCCAATGGAGCACCTGAACGACCAAATCGAATAGAAATTTTATCCTTAATTGCGTTTGGCCACGATCGATCTCTCCAGAATCACTTTGGATGAATAGGCCCGAATCAAACAACTGGCCACCTTTGTTGGCACGGTAAATATGCCTTGTGATTCCTTTCCCCCTCCGCAGTAGCCTCTTGTTCATTGATGCAAATCGTTATTTTATTTATCCAGCACATATGTAAGATATGATAATCTAGTCTCTCGGAAGTTATTTCACAAAATATTGACCAACAGTGAAATTAGAAAGGAAGCTTAATCTTTTCAGAACAATATACGTAATTGGAAGAAATTATTTATTTCATAATGAGAAGTCCGGATAAATTTTCAAATATGATAAATACGCAACTAACAAATCGACCTATTCAAAAGCAGAAAATTCCGTAATTTCAATTGACACCTGGTGCCATATATCGGTGATTCTTTGCCTTGAAAAACTATTTATGAAATTAAAATTTTAATTTGTTAATCGCTGCGATTGCACAGCATATAATGACCAAAGGAATTGGATTTTCACTCGCTTTTCTTATAATTTTCCATGTGTTTGCTTACGACTAAACACAGGTTTGCATGAAAAAATGGGATACCTTAACAGTGAAAATGTGGGTTTAATTTCCCAGATTAATTATTATCATGATCGCGGTATAAATGAAAAATTACGTAAATTGTAATACGTATTCCGGATTGTATTACGTAAATAGCGTAAAATTACGCAAATAGTAATAAAATCTTCGTGACTTCTTAGAAGTATCTTCTAAGAATATAACTGCCAGGGAATGCGTATCAGAGATAACCCCAGGGGAAAATAATGCTCAATTCAGCCGGTGATCCAAAATTTACAAATATCTGAGCTTAATCGACCGTGTGAAGGAAACAGGGTTGGTCGCCTTGAAAATCGCCTCTCTCCGCCACTCTAAGGATCCACAACCCCTGCCACCCACCAACGCCTAACACATGAATGATCCTCTCACCCTATCGCATCCTGAAGGACGCAAACAAGGGTTGAGGAAACAAAAAGGGGTCACGTGGGGAGTGGGAGATCCTCTGACCTTTCCCGGATTATTGACCTTTTGAGACGCCCATCAAGGGTTGGGAATTGATATGTACACGGATGTAAATCGACACAAATTTACTAGCGTTACTTAAACATGCATGAAAAAATAGGTTAACGATGGTAAGAATTGGAATTAAACCAATTTACTCCATTTTTAATGCCTGATGCAAAGTCATACATTTGAAATGGGACAAAAATTATGAATCTGTGACACTTAAGTAGAGCAATATGCGGTATTTTTATGATTCTATGCGCGTTTTATTGCGGAAATATGTCAAAATTTTAAATTCTCATATGTTGCACATTTTATTCGATTTATTTCGCTTATTTAGTTTGAGGTTTGTGCAATATTTCGATCAAAATCTAGGACACAAAGGATCAATCGTAAGCAGAATTGAGGTGGAACTATCCTAATAACAGGTTTACGAAAATAAATATTATTAAAATTATATTTTTTTCTTCGGTTGGAGTAGAAATATTAAAGACTGTCCGCGGAAACGCACTCTGTTACGAAATTACACGCACCAATAGTTATATTTCAAGCGAGGTAATCATTAAACTTGACGGGATTCGAACCCGATAGCGCCAGTAAGGTTTGCTAACAGTTAACCAAGTCCTTAACTTTAATAACGATTAAATTAATTTGTCCATACATGGAAAAACTTTTAAAGTCATCCAAGTGCCAATTAATACTCTATTGAATTATTATCATGATCGCAGTATAAATGAAAAATTATCGTAATCAGAATCCTAAGCGGAATGAGGTGGAACTATCCTAATAACAGGTTTACGAAAATAAATATTATTAAAATTATATTTTTTTCTTCGGTTGGAGTAAAAATATTAAAGACTGTCCGCGGAAACGCACTCTGTTACGAAATTACACGCACCAATAGTTATATTTCAAGCGACGTAATCATTAAACTTGACGGGATTCGAACCCGATAGCGCCAGTAGGGTTTGCTAACAGTTAACCAAGTCCTTAACTTTAATAACGATTAAATTAATTTGTCCATACATGGAAAAAAACTTTTAAAGTCATCCAAGTGCCAATTAATACTCTATTTCTTCTTTATGAACACTTACAATAAGAAGAATGGAAAAGAAGAAAATTTGCGCCTTCACATAAAATATTTATTCACATATTTACACGACCATGGTTTCAACGTAAGACGTCATCATCAGGTAAACTCTACGGCGGACCATCACATCAATTATACCTTTTTATGATATTTCATGGAATTTAGGTCAATAAAAACCAAATTATAGCCAACGTTTCGATTTATTTAAAATCATCCTCAAGGCTATGAAATAGAAAACATGAACAATATAAAATACAAAGATGAACAACAGAAAACGATATACAATATTTTTACATAAAAATGTTACGATCGCGTTTTTTATACAGTAATATAATTTAAAGTATACACAATTATATATAAGAACAGAATAGAATACACAAAAAATTTTGACATACCTCTTAACTTCGCACATATTTATAGATGTTGTGTCACTAAGGTAGATTGGTGGAAGAAACCACACAAATTGGACAGATTTCTAAATTTCCAATCACATCACCTTCTTAAACATAAAATAAATGTGGCACTTGCACTAAAATTTAGAGCTCTGAATTTGAGCGATAACATATTTCACGAAAAAACCTTAAAATAATCGAGGATATTCTGAAGAAAAATCATTTTCCAAAAAAACTTATACATTCTATACCTCACAAAAACAACGCTGTATTTTCACATGCTCCAAATTTACTAAACAAAAAAGATTAATCAAATACAACATCCCCATCCTCATATGTGCGAAGTTAAAAGGTATGTCAATTTTTTTGTGTATTCTATTCTGTTCTTATATATAATTGTGTATACTTTAAATTATATTACTGTATAAAAAAACGCGATCGTAACATTTTTATGTAAAAATATTGTAAATCGTTTTATGTTGTTCATCTTTGTATTTTATATTGTTCATGTTTTCTATTTCATAGCCCCGAGGATGATTTTAAATAAATCGAAACGTTGGCTATAACTTGGTTTTTATTGACCTAAATTCCATGAAATATCATAAAAAGTTATTAAACAAGGTAAAGAATAGAAGAGGACAAGTAATAATAATACTAATTATCAATTATACCAGGCTTGGAGGGAGAGGGGGGAAGGTAACTAGATTGAACGGATTGGTCAACAGAAGTGAGGGAGGGGGAAAGAACTTGGTCATACGGTAGAAAGACGTTAGCGGGAGGAGGCTCCCTTACGAAGGGTATGGCGGGTGGATGGGAAAGTTACGCCTTAAACCATCAATTTCACTCTTAATAAAATAAAAACCATTAAATTACAGAGTTTTCCTAGTTCAAAAACAAAAGCATTTTCCTTTGCAATTTCCCCGCTTCCTTTTCCCGATTTTTTATTGGTAACCTTAATCACGATTGAATTTTCCTTTTACTTTAACACATTAAAATGGGCCTTTTAAAGGAACTTTAGAGCATATTATAGTTTCATGTCATTATAGCCAACAATTTTAGTCAAAATAATTTGGTTACCCATCTAATGTTTTAAAAACACCCAGAAATCGGGTACAAACGTGCTCCTTTCAATATTGTTCGTCCCCATATGACGCCATAAATTCGAGCAGAAAAGGAAAACATTCTTTAAGTAGTGAAAAAGTAGCTTCTTACGGATATTGGCGGGAAGCAGAAATGGTTTTAGGTAATGTCCGATAGGGGTCGATAGGACGACGAAGAAGGTCGCCACATAAATTGAGAATGATGTGGGGGGATAATCCATGGAATTGGGCATGAAGAATGGGAGATGCGATAAGAGCACGACGCTCCGTTTGGATAAGCGACGGACCTTGAAGAACGGGGAGACCGCAAGGTTAACCGGAAAATCAAGATCCCACAAGTCAGTCGAAGATTTGTCTCCTGAAAGTAGGGGTTCCGAGATAGGAAGTATTCGTCAAACTTTATGGAAATTTCAAAATATGCTCCATTAAAAGTATCTCATCGGATGATGTCCAGAAATAATTCGAGCTATGTATTTATTGTTATATATATTCAAAATATATGCTAAAATATTTCGTGCTTTCGTTTTCGAAATTGTAATTGAAAAACCGCAATTTTGCACAAGTTCTTAAGACGATATGTGTCTAAGCGAACAGAAATTATTGATTAATGCTGCGATATAATCGTCGACTCAACAAAGAAACTGATATTTTTCTCTCTATTTCAAGAGCTTCGATAATAAATAAAAGCTCGATTGAAATATTTCCTCATTTTAAGCAATTAGTAAATGATTCCTGCCATTGAAGCCAAGTGAAGTTCGTTATTCGGCGTGATGGGAGGCAATTTTCGACTTAAAAATAAAAGGATTCAATTATTCAGAATATTTTGCCCTAGTTTTGTTTTTTTTAAACCCGATGGATGTCGTTCATGATAGAAAAGCATTTTTATGCCATTTGTGAAACGCTTTCTTTAATCGCGTACCAATACCTCTGTGATGACGAAGACACGGAACTTATTTCATTCCGAAAAAAACAGATGGAAACAATAGATATTCCGTAAATCCAACACCAGAGCCTTATTTTTTAATATAATAGATGAATTCACGGTTTTTTTTGTAACATTGAATTGCTACGTGAATCTTGAAGTGAACTTAGATAATTCGTCGATATATATCATTATTATTACAGTGAAACCTGTCTTAAGCGGCTACCCATTAGGTTTAAGATAAGAAGGCCGCATTATGTAGTTGACTGCTGAGTAGAAGTGAGAGATACTTAGGAATATATAAAAATTAAATGAACAGTATATTATTTTTCTACCTGAAACTGGCATAATTCCTGTAAAAATATAGACTTCACTTTTGATTCCATGAAAAAATGGCATTTCCACGGGTATAAATGAAGCAATTCAAGTCATATTACGGGGGAGAAGTCGTTTTTTAATTCGGGCTCCCGGGAACGCTCATTAGACGCACGATAGAATTTAGAATTTCTGTACTAGAAGAGAGAAGTAGGCAATCAATGCTAAATATGGATACAAGAAAATATTTCCTCGAAATTACGGCGGGGAGTTTGTCGCTATAAGTAGGAGTATAGTCACTAAGGACTGCTGTTGAAGAAGTAGGCCGATGAAAAGAGAAGGAATCAACATTTCTTATTTGGGATGAACGCTTGGATTCACGAAAAAGAGTTGATCGTTTGGGCAGGTTTCATTCTGATTAAGCATCAATATTGATTGATTACTTACGATATTACGATAGATTAATTAGATAGGTAAAAGTTTAGGACATATTTGTTTCTCCAAAAACGCTTAAGTTTTAAAGGATAAATTAAGAAAACTTATTACGCACTTTTAGCATAAATTCTGCAATATACGCATTAGTTTCGTCTTAACTATTTATAAAAATAATAAGTCGGTGATGTCAAAAAATGCATTTTACTACAGCGTATAAAAATCCTTGTTAACGATAAATCTTGCTCGCAGAAATTACAGATTTTTTAAAACCGATTTTAAATTACTTTCCTCTTCTCGAACTTGATACTTTTCTCCGTGCAGGTTTCGTTTAAATTTTCGTGAAGAAATCTGCTGTTTTACAGCCATAAAATATAAGCCTACGGTAAAATAAGTACAATAGGTATATTTTATCTGACGTCTCATTCGAATAATTTCGACCTCCTTTAGTACCTCAATTTCCCTTTTCACGGTTTTCCTCCTGATTGAAGTCCTGTCATTTCGACTTCCCCGTTGTGATTCACCGCGAATTTTATGCTTTCAAACCTAATTAGGCATTCATCCCCCTTGGAAGGCTCCGGGGGAAGGGTGCTGAACATTTTAATCCCACTTTTTATTCATTTTCATCTCCTTACGACTGTATGTTATTGTCCTCAGGAAGTGACGTCGGTCAAAGAATTAAAACTCTAAATATTCTGCCTTACAAAAAATACATTGCCAGGTGCGATTTCGCAGAGAATGCTACAAATTTACCTTTTTTCTCGATGGCCTTGCAGAAGAGGGGTTGTAATTACGAGGCGAAAAAGAAAAAAAAACCATTTCATGGAAGTAAAGATGGAAAGGGCTGGGAATCAGATTTCATTTAAAAACCTACGCTTGAAAATGCTGGCTTTCAATAGTTAGGATAGGTATGGCCATAAATATGAAGTGTATTCATAAATTAAGGGCCGTTTGGTCACAGGATATTCCTATGAAACACATTTTATTGGCAATTTTAGTAAGCTATTAAACCTACTTCACATCTCCACATAATCGCCATTCTCTTCTATGCATTGCTCGTACCGCTGCACCAGCATCTTTAACCCCTCTGCATAGAAGCTCGCCGCCTGAGAGTTGAACCAACAACGCCGTTCTTGAGTTCCTCTTCGGTTTTGTAACGTTGTCCACCGAGCCACTGTTTCATGTGCAAGAAGTGGAAGTAGGTCGCTAGGTGCAAGATCAGGACTGTACCGTGGGTGGTCAAAGAGTTCCCGACGACAATTCTTTCGCATGTACAAGAATCGTATGACAGAACGCACTTCACAGCTGGCGGGATCAACGATTGTCGCGGACGTTGTTGTTTGCATGCACGGGCAAGCAAACGACTTCAGAAACAAAACAAATGCTGCCATAGCTTCTCAATTGGTCAGTAGATGGCGCTACAGGAGTAAAACTGTGCTCTGAAGCGCCAACATTTAAATATAAGCCAACGGCCCTTACTTTATGAATGTCACATAGCAGGATTTTTAAGTAAAGGAACAAAGCAGGAATTGTGACGGTTTATTAGTATCCAATACCGTATACAGCGCATGAGATATGCTTATACGGTCCACAATATCGATCGATATGATCCGTAATTGCGTAGATCAAAAACGTCGTGTGAACGCATTTCCCAACGAAAAGGTTTTTACCAATATTATTTAGTAGTTAAGTGTTGAATCCTGTGAGTTATGTTATCCATTTTAACGTATCGAGAGGTGTGCCTACCCGACAGGATTCCAATAACAGAAGTTGTATGATATGACATAACAAATGGCAATAAGAAAACGATGCAAAGGACAAGTCGGACGCAACCGAAAGTAGCACTATAAATTTTGGGAGCATGAGATGCACATATATTCTAAATTTTGTCGCAATCTGTTCAGCCACATTGAAAAGCATAGCGGACAAACAAACAGACATCCTCTTATGCATATATAGATAATTTGAAGGCGTGACTTTCCAGTGTCTCCAGAATCAAAATAAATACTGTCATACCTGTATCTCTTTAATCATATGTCATCCTACTTCTAAAATTTAATTGCTTGATTATTCGATATATTTGACCTACGTATAAGAGAGAGATTGATCTATAGTGCCCGTCTTCCTTCCACCATCATCGTTCCATCTGCCTTACTGTCTCCACCCTTAATCGCACCTTACTTCGTCCTTGAAGGAAGGAAGTTTGAACCGACTCGGGAAAAAGGTACGAAATTTATGGGGACGAAACGATGGATGAGAGAGATCCCATTGGAGAGAGAATACGCGGAGGAGGAAGGAGGTCCTTTCCCCCCCAATCCCCTACCACCCCCGCCACACACCCTTTCCGAGGAAACTGACTCCGGGAGAAATTACGGTTGTCGGCACGGATGGAAACATTTCATTCGACAATGGAGCGTGGCCCGGAGTCGGGGATGGGGCGGGCGTTGCTAAGCGACGTTCCCCGGGGGCGGCGGAAGTCGTTGGGGGGTTTTGACGTTTGGTTTGGCAAGGTTCGACTCGACAGGCGAAAGAGTGAAGGGGAAGAGTTTGGCTTACTCTCTGCGATGACGGCTTTTTTCCCGCTCCCCAACGCTCATGGAAAGCGACATGATAGTAAATAATGGATCCACCCGAAGGAAAACGAGACCGGTAGAGGATAGAGCAATAATGTTCTCCTCCATACGATGAATATTCATCACCTGAAAACGAGGCTGTCTACAAGGGCGCCTAATTCCTGAATTATAATTTTTTCTCACTGGAAACATTTTTTGACTTTGATCATTATTATTACTATAATTAAATAATGACACCGGTTTTTGGACTAAACTAAAAACTAAATGTCCACAGAGAGGAATGACCCCTCGGTACTACTGCACTGGCTAATGCACTCCGAAAACGTTCTTTCTTGGATCATAATTTCCAGTATTATTAGAATTTTATTTGATACTATGTATTTTAAGGACAATACATAATTAAGGCTGGACATAATTTTGCGATTATAACTGTCTGAAAAATTAATATTTGAGCTTAATTGCACGAGAGCTTTGAGCCGATAATACTTTAACCCTTTATAACCCAGAGCAACCTCAGGGAGAAATCAAATTTCAATATTTTACATTTTGAAAACTTGACAACTTTGCACTCAATAATTGTCGTGGCAACTAAATATTTCGTCATCACAATTTACACCACAAAATAATGCGTAGTTTAGATATTTCCTAAAAAGAGCAGCAAATGTATACATTTTCATGTTGCTTAGAAGCAAAATTGGTATGCATTTTCCAATGCAGAGTAACAACTACTCCCTTTCGTTCTGTCTAAAACTCCTATTCTCTTCCTTCCTATCTATGGCCCTCTGAAAAGTAAACTAAATTAAAGCGTGGGGAAAAATAAACCAACAAATGGTCTGATACACCGAAAAAGACCGGGAAAAACGAAGGAAAATATCCACATTCCCTCATCATCCCGAGGTTGAAAATTGCCGAAAAAAAAGTGTCTTTGACTGACGAGGGCACTAAAGAAATGCTAATGATAGTAAGAAAAAGACATTGGAGGTTACGGCGTGGAAGAGAGGAAGGCAAGAAAAGCGTGAAAAAAACAACAATCCGCTCCCGGGAAAAAATTGAGGATATTCATCCGCCCTTCCAGAATTCCTGCCTCAAATTCCGCCTCGCTCATGGCATAAAAAGCTGACAAACGAAATATTGCGGGCATAAATTATTCCGAGGAGAGAAAAAAACGGAAAAGGTGGACACTGGGGTGACTGTATTAAAACGATTTTCAGACTCCAGAAATCCAAGCTAAATTTTTCACGCTCTTGAGATTAAGAAAAAGAGAGGAGAGAGTCAATTAAGTTCCCTGACAGCTCCTAATAGTCTCTAAGGCAGAAAAAATAGCATAAACTTCATCTTCACTCTTTAAGTTATTTTGTTTATCACACAGAAATATAGGGTTCGGGAAGCATCCAGAATTCTTAAGGAAAAGTTCTATGGCTAATTAAATATTAAGGAGCGTTATTTGTCGAATTTGGAGTTGGAAATTTGGGAAACAAAAAAGGAACAAAAAAGATAAAAAAGAATGAAGCAAAAAAAAAAAACAAAAAGAGTGAAATCTTTGACCTTAACTCTGTGAAAATGCATGCATGATTTAAGAAATAAATTTTTCGTCCGAATGAAATGATCTGCGTGGGGAGAGATGTTGTGAAACGTAATGATGTAAATGAAATACGTAAATTATGTAGCATATGTCCAGTTTATTATTTTCGTATACTTTTTGGGCGTCATCTGGGAGTACTCTAAGATGACGTATTATTGCTTCGAAACTAGTTGTAAGTGAAAAAAGTGGACGTTATATGCGACATCGAAGAAACACAAAATAGTTAACGTATTGTATTTCATGATCCAGTTTTGAGTAACAATGTCGGTCATATGTTGAAACATAATGTTTGTGAAAATCGAGTATTTAAGTTTCATAATAAGGTTGTTTTTTAAAATCAGGGTATGATTATTATGATTTGTAATCAAGAGCAATACAATTTTGGATGAAAAAATTAAGCTTTGTATCCCCTCAGAATATTAGTATAAGAATTATATTTAATATATATTATAAATATATTCTGTGGAAAAAAATTCAGTAAATGCCATAAGGTGCCGCCAGAAACCACCAACAGCAATACCTACTTGTCATTCCTGTAACCGTTGGCTTATTAAAGTATACTTGGTTGTACGCTAGGATAATTTAAATCACATAATAAAGCTTTGGTATCGGAAGAGCATTGTATAGTTCAATATATCAGTTTTCTGGCCTCGGTGGCGGCGGTGTAAAGCTCTCACCAGAGCAAACCGAAGGTCACAAGTTCAATGCCCCTATTTAGGGTATGACTGTCTGAGAACTTTGATTGTTACCATTCGTTGGATTACTCCGATTTAAATGCCTTCAATGCGCTGTTTTAGGGGTCGTGATAAAATAAATAATAAAAATCCACGAAAGTAAGTGACGGGGAGTGTTGTTGGAACAAGCCAACGATAAAAACGCTCAAAAACTCGATTGCGGAAAGTAAGCGTGAAGAAAGAGATGCCCCAGGGTGCCAGGGGAGAGCAACAAATCAATCCGAATTGTCCTCCTCCTCGGCAGGGAAGCCAATTTTCTTTTAAAGGATACGGGATATTATTTGATACCGTTGTGGAGGACGTTGGGAGGGTGAGACTCTTGCTGAGAATATTGACTCCGACTCCGGCGAGAGGAAAGTCTACGGGCTTCCCCACGTAATGCCACCAATCAACATCTTCCGAGGGAACATGGCAAGATGCGGACACCTTCCAACAAATTCATTGAACCCCTCCTCTCTTTCCAAATGCTAAGGCGTTCCCCGAGCTTAATCGAATGAATGTCTCCCTAATTGAAGTCTTACGTGAGGGCTTCTGCTGTTCAAAGGAGGCGAGAAGTGGGAGAAAAAAAGAACTAAATTGTGAGTTTCTTCAAAGGAGCTGAGTTTTTTCCCCCTCACTCCTGGATGAAAGGTTCTCATTCGTTCATTTTGAAAGGGGTATGGTGTGTCGCTAATTGATTTTCCACAGATTGTAGCGGTGAATTCGAGTTTTAGAGGTAACTACTCAATTGGAAATAATTAAAAACTCGCAAAATAATTTTACATCGCCGGAAAGAAATGGGAAACCGTCACAAAGAAGACATGGAACTGCTTCATAACTTGACCATCATTATGTGATATATTTTTTATGCATTGACAGTGATAAATATATCAAAAAAGGTAAACAAGAGTTAAAAACTTTATAAAAAAACGTAAATTGAGGGTTTTGACCATATACACCCCGAGTCAAACTCTTCACCAGCATTTCCTTAATCTATGACCTTCGCGAAACGGATAGTCAAGAATCGATATGGATCGCATCAGTGGTGATGACGGTTTTTCGAGATTGCTGCGAACACGTATTCCGAGCGCGTCCGCTAAAACGAGAGCCTCAGTGACCATTTACGCTTCGAAAGACCGAGAGGCAGTCGACAGCCATGCTCGCTTCGCGCCGCGGCATTTCCTCGATAAATATTTTTATTGGCGAACATTCGCCACCACGAGCTTTATGCGATATTTTTACGACTCTTGCGTTAATACCACAAAATGAACTAATGCCACAACATTACAACTGGTAAAGAGAAACTGTGACTGATGCGCTTCAGCAAACAACCTGCGAACCAAAATTTTAGTCATAAAAATAACTCACATATAATTTAAATTTGAGGAATTATGTTCCGAGCCGTTTTCAGGATGTTAAGGAAAATATATCAACAAATATGAAACAAACGAATAGACTCGTATTACATGTCAAAAGTGTTCAACATGTCACCAAAGAGATGGTTCATTTAAAATATGAAAATAATTGTCTTAATTTAAGTTAAATCGTCAAAGTATCCGAGAGCAATGCAAACATTTACCGTATGGACGGCATATTTCTTTGAACAAAGGAATGAATAAAACTCGCCGCCTGTGGACAAAGTTTTCGCTTTTCAATTCAAAAGTCATAGAAATGAATCTCATCGAGTCTAACAGCAGCAATTTACCTACACCAAAGGTAATTACTCATGCGGGAGGGATAAAAATTTTGCCATAAATTAAATTCAAATCCCAACGTACAGCTATCACGAGCAATTTCGAAATACATGAGAAATTATCACATATCTCCAGTTCAGTGCTGACAGGAGATGATAAAACAGTTTTCTACATTGCTTCCACGGTTTTGGCTAATCAATTGATGATTCTCCATCTTTGAACGTGGACAATATACTAACAATTCGAGGAGTCAAAAATAATACAGGAAGGGATGACGATGATTTGTTTATATGCAAAACATTATATATTGAAAAATTACAGTGCAGGCTGCTCAGTCTTCGTAAAAGTAGGTTTTCCCATTATATACAGTTAAAACTTAAGTACCTACGTCAAACCTCATGCATTAAATTGTTTCACCAATTCAGTACCAATAGTTTCAAATTCAAGAGTACCTCTTTCTAAATCAACAGAGGACCAACACATGAAAAATATTTTTCGGCAGCACTTACATTAGTTTTAAGGCAGAAGAGCTAAGCGTCTGTAGTCGGAAGAATGGTTCACCGACTGAATGTCATGTTTGAAGAAGATGGTATTAAAAATAATGATGTTTCCAAATTTTTAATTATCAAACCGGCAAAAGTTTTACCATCGATTACTTGTACAGATGAACATTAAAGTTAAAGCAAACGGATTCACTTTAAAAAATTGAAGTTATGACCAATACAAGTATAAATTCGATAAATGCATTCTGCAGCGTAATTTTTGTAAAGTGGAAATTAAATATACGAATACATTAAATTTCCGCTTTATTATTAAATTATTATTCATTAAATATTTATAAAATGTATTCGGAAAACAATATTTTATTTCATCCATAACGTTTATAATGATTATTACTGCTTCGTTGAGGAGATATATCGATTTAAAATTACATGGATACCATCCCATACTGAATCACATGTTTTTGGATTTCGTTTCGGGGAAATTGGGAAAGGGGTCCGGGAAATGTTTGGAGGGAGGGAAACCTGTTCCGGGTAACTCCCACCATTAAGCCCACCCTAGGATACGGAGAACGATCAACCACAAACAGAGCTACACCGCTCGCCCACGGACCCATTCCTCTTGTTTACGCTGGCGCGGAGCAGAAGCAGCATCAAACGCGTTGGTAGAATCAACCGCCGAAAATCGATTTCGACCCGACGCGAGGCAACCAAACCTCCCGGACCAACTCTTTCCTTTCCTAACCCACAATATATCCCCTATTGCGGAAGGATACAAATGCGAGTCTTCCATCACGAGCCGCGACCATGGTCCTACCCCTATCTATAGTCGCAATAAATAATGTGTAACTCAGCAGGGATGCATGGTGTACAACGGTCTATGCAGTAAATACTAGAGTTCCCTTAAGTATGTAATCCTTTTGATATATATTACATTCCATTCCATTGATAGAGTGAATGAAATGAAATACTTGGGAGTAATTTTGGACAGTAATCTACGCTGGGATAAACATTTACTTACTGTGACCGAATGCCTTAGAAGTGCCTTGTGCAAATTTTACTACTTACGAAACAAATGTCTACTTCCGGTTAAAAAAAATTTATTATGCTCTTGTTCATTTCCAAATCTCCCATGGCATAATCTGCTGGGGCAGTGCATACATGAACACACTTAAGTGTGCACTCGCTTTGCAAAAAAAATAATTCGGGTAATATTGTCCGAAAATTCTTATGAACACTCAATTCCGTTGTTTGTGGTCCTAAAATTGTTGCCACTAAAGCATTTGTGTTTATTCAAAGTCCTTAAACTGTTGAATGCCAGAAAAGGCAATATGCTGAGTGGATGTGATACATATAAATATAATTTTAGGAGTGAGTCATTTGTTGTTACAAACAGACCAAGGATAACATTATATAAATGTTGTTTTCTTTACATGGGGCCAAAGCTATTTCATTTACTGTCCTCTAAAATTAAAAAAAATAAATATTCAAATAAAATGTTAAGACTTGTCAAAGACTGGCTCTTCTCACAAGAAATAATTGAACATTTATTTTGACGTTATTTCTTTAAAACACTAGTGTATTATTTACCGAATTACTGTTTTTTTTATTGGCAAACATTTTTGTTAGTTGATGGTGGCTCAATTCAGGACCTTGGAGGCCACCTTAAGCTCCTTATCTTTACTATTCAGCTGTAAAATCAAAATCTAGGAGTAAATAAAATTATTATTATTTTTTTACGCATGGTGCGAAAAAAAAGTTTAAAAATTAGGGTTCCTTGGATATCTATAACTCACACCAAACATTTTTTTTAAATAAAGCGATCAGGGTTTCGAATAATAATAATCATCATCATAAGCCATAAATTATAAGCAGGATCAATTGAATTTTGCTCTTTATTGCTTTTCCATCGCTTAAAACGAATAAAGAGGTGCTATGAGAGTTTTGATAGGCTCCTTAGTTAAGGTAGAGCAAGAATATTGCTTGAAAAAGCAGTGAGCAATCTTGAGACCAAGCTGTATAATAGCAATGACTATTGGCTTCAATGTAGAAGGTAATAATTTGCGCCTAAAGATGATGAATATTCATCGAAACCCGGGACGCTTTTATTAAAAAAAGCAATGGTTTAATAATAGACATTCGTCCAAGATACCTATAGATGGAATACCACATAGTTAAAAATGGGATACTTAGTTAATTTTTATCAAACATTTTCTTTGAATGAGCAAATTGATGCCCCAACTTGAAACATTAGTTTCTTAGCATTCCATTAGTTAAGATCCAGAGAAGGTTGACGCCCGTAGTTGAAAAATTGTTTCATTGGCTGATTGTCTTACTTGAGGACAGTGGCACAGCTGGGAGGGTTTTTGGGGATAACCCCCCCCCCCTCAGAGCTCAGAGAAATTTTTAAGTTAAATCCATTTTACTTAATTGGATTAATGTGATTTATTGAATAGTGTAAGGATTAATAAAATATCTCACAGAAAGCCGTAAAACTCACCACCTTGAACCATTTATCGGGAGGTTTAGGGTAAACGGGAGGGACCCCGCACCTCTCGTTTACCCTAGCGGGTATTCCATGCCCTCCAGACCTCCCAGTATTAGTTACGTCTAAACTCCCCCTCCCTATCCTTAATTCCTAGCTGCGACCGTGCTTGAGGAAGATGGTATATTAATAGTTATAATTATCAACATGAATAAAGTAGTATTAATTATTCATTATTTGTACAGATGAACATTAAAATATCTAGAGAAAAAGAAGCACGAAATTAGGGATGTAAAATAGGATAAATGTAAAAGCAAACGAAATCCAGTTAACGCAATTGAAGATATGATAGATCCAAGTATACATTCGATAAACGCACTATGCTGCGTAAATATTGTTGCTGTGGAAATTAAATTTATACATTGTTATTGTATTCATACAACAACGTTTTCTCTCGTCACGTCATCCCGAACTAAAGTAAGTGAACTTGTTCCCCGGCGACAAGCAAGAACAGTGAAGAACACGAGTAAAAAAATGTAAATTTATACTTCACGGGAATTGCGAGTGCACTGTTTATTATATTTCAATTTTCTTTTTAAAATCAAAAAATTCCTGAAGACATTCAAATCGGATTGTTTTCCCTTTAACATGTAAGACAAAGTTTAACTCATTATGCTTCTCTCTGCTCACTCACTAGGAGAGAAAAAAATTACGAGAAAATTATTCTTTCCTGGAGGTTGGATTGGAGGTGTGGAGTGAAAAAAGAAAGAATGAAGAGGCAAGAGCTTATTGTGTCAGAAAGAGGAGAGGGTATAGTACATGGACACCTTGTAAATACAAGCAAAAGAATATTAGGATATCCTTTCACATGCCATTATCAGCTTAACATTATATAAATATGTTATCATTCTGATTGCCTATAAAATCAAAGAATTTTCTATCGAAAATGAACAGGTATTATTTCTAATATGCGGTTTTCAAGAAGTAAATGGTAAGATTTTTCTTTTTTCGCCAATACGATGGTGTTGGCACGATGGTTTAAGTCATATAAAAGCTTATGTATTTTTCATCTCTGAAGACTTATGACTCTTCTAAATTCTCCAGTACAACAGTAAGTCACACTTTTATTCCTTCTGCTAGCTGGCTCACAGACAAACGTAGGAAGACAAAGGAAAAAAGGAATATCACAAATGAGTTTGCTGCCATACATGGAAAAAACAACCCTTGAATGCTTTCATAGGCGGATCCAGGGGGGGGGGCACGGGGGCACGTGCCCCCCCCAGACCCTCAAAAATATGCAAGATTTTTAATACGGTCCCATTATCATTGCATTCGTTTTGTATTGCGAGGTATCCTTGTGCCCCACCCAGAACAAAATCCTGGATACGGCCTTGCTTGTGCCCCTCCCAGAAAAAAATCCTGGATCCGCCCCTGAATGCTTTCATAACTAGGTATCTTCGAAACATCAATTTTCGGTCCGAAGACATTTCCATGAGTAAAAAATTCTCCGCATAAGACAATGTTTCACTCATTTCATCCCCATGTTTGTTCACTCAATATAGGGGAAGAACGGAGGCAAAAAAAACTGGTGAACAAATTAACCTCTCCCCTGGAGATATAGGAGGCATATATGGGGATGAGGAAAACTCTTTACGTACGTAGAGTGGAAATGAGAAAAGCGAAAGGTAAAAAGTCTCGGTGGTGTGAGAGAATCGTAGTGACGGTTTCTACGCAACGCCTTATATGCACAGAATACTCCCGCGTGGTGACGATCGCGGAGTGGAAAGGAAGAGAGGGGAGGGCTTTCTTCCCCTCCAGAGCTGGCGAGAGCGAGAGTAGGGGAGGGGAGCGTGGGATGGGGGCGGTAGGGGAGGGGTTTCGTTTACCGCGTGAGCTTCGTGAGGAGAGGGGGGAGCGGCTGTGTGGCTTCCCCTCACTCCCCTCTGAGCCGGGAGTGTCAAGGTCGATGCGCTCGGAAGCAAGGTCATGCCCGAGGAAGGTCAGGGAGAGGAGGGGAGGGCGGGAGGGGAAGTTTGCAGTCCGCGGGGCGCACGATGGAAGCGGGCTTTACCACGGGGGCAGTACTACGCCGACGAGGGAACGGGTTGCAGAGGCTGGTGCGCCACCAATAGGGTAGTTTCCTTCATCAAAGAAAACGAAAGGCATTGATTGCGATTTGTTACCAACAATTATTGTATTCATAATATACAAAAATTTTTGTTTTTAGAAATCTCAGTTTATACGAATGTTAAAGGTCAATTTTATCCTGATTTGAAAAAGCCCAGATTGGCGCCCATGCGATACAACTCCACGTGACGTCACAGGGACCTAGATGCTATACATCTACATCCTCATAATATCCTGCGTGCCAGTGGCGTAACTAGGAATATGCTTTGGGGGGAATGAGAGGGGATAGGGAAGGAAAACCTCCCACCCCCACCCCGTTTGGGAAAATTTTGGAATTTTGGAAAAGAAAGAAAAATAATAAGTAAGGGGTTTTTAACTAATTTCAACACTTTTCACAATCGAAACTGCATTTGTGAAAGAAATATTTTGTAAATTCATTATTTTTTATTTTTTTTGAAGGAAAGAAATTGTTTTTTATATTTGGGTGGGGGATGTCCGAACCCCCCCGACATCCCTCCTCGCCACGCCACTGCTCGGCATCACCCGATATTGACCATAGTTATTTCTTAGGGAATGCTCAACTCCTGCAGCCACCAACATCCCACAAGCCATCATCCTTAGTCTTCTAAAGAAAAAAAAAGTCAGGAAAAATAACAAACTTTGCTTCCTACAAGTCAACTTTCAATCGCCGAAATGCTTCGATACACTGTATTATTTTTCAAGACTAATGCTACATAACACGTTGGATACCTGATGTATAAACAAGTACCAATGCATTTTTTTACCTGTAGTTGTATGAGTTCATCAGTACGTACAAAAGTGGTACAAAACGGGATGGAAAACGTTTTTTTTCTTTTTGTACCACTAGTTGGGTACGTTCACAAGTATACACAAAGACTAGCTGTAAAAAAACAGGTTGTACCTTCGTATATAACCAAGTACCAAGGTGTTATGCACCTCTTGTCTTGAAAATTATACAGTGTATGGAAACAAGTCAGCGATTTAAAGTTAGAAATAAAGAAATAATAGCTTTGTAAGGTTCACTGTTATTTAACTATCGGCACGACCCGGGTTTCGTAACTTGGTTACATCGCCAGGTAACTGATCTTGCATGCATCTTATATTTATACACAAAGTACACAAATATGACAGAGAGGACATCTATCGGAAAGGAAAAGGACTGGTTAAGAGGTTGGTTCCTCTCCGATAGATGTCCTCACTGTCATATTTGTGTACTTAGTGTATGAATATAAGATGCATGCAAGATCAGTCACCTGACGATGTAACCAAGTTACGAAACCTGCGTCGTGCCGATAATTAAATAACAGTGAACCTTACAAAGTTATTATTTCTTTATTTCCAATATGGAGAGGTTTCACAAAGTAAAGCCTGAAGTTATTAGTTATATTAGTTAGATTTAAAGTTAAGTTGTGGAAAGCAAAGTTCGTTATCTTTCCTAACCTAAAATGGAATTCTACATGGTGAAGTCCACAACCATTCACTGCAAAAAAAGAAGCACCAAAACGGTCCAGAATCCTCTCTTCCACTGAGCGACTTCGACGGATGGAAGCGAGAGAAAATTCTCACAGTGAAGATCCACAAAACCGGGAAACATTTTTTTTTTGCCCACTCCACGAAGGGACGCGAGCGTGGTCGGAAAGGTAATTAGCGTCTGTGCTCTATCGCTCTCCCGGTAAGGTCATCCGCGCATGCGCGGGGAGCCGCTAAGGGGAATCATAATGTGTTTCCAGGACCAGGCAAGTGTCTCACGAAGATGGACTCACGAATGCGGAGGCGGTCGCGGTAATAGCCCCCGTGTCTCAAGGGCCTTCACTCTCTTCTCCCTGCCTTTGTGATGTTATGGAGCCGCCTTCCGTCGGCGGGTTGATAAAACCGGATTTTCTTCGCGGGTGGAGGTTAGAGGAGTAGGTACGACGCACGTAGTGGGTTTGAGCAGGGTCGTGGCAGGGGGGCGGTTCTGGTCCTAGTACGCGAGCAGAGAATCATGCGAGGTAATCGAGCTGAAGTGGTATGGGCGAGGTATGCGAAATACTGTGGGCAAGGGAGTGGTATGTGGTGATTTCATTTAGAAGTAAGTAGCACAGTAAAAGTATCATGATTAATCCTCCGTGCATCCCCAGACAAATGTCGTCCAAAGCCGAGGCAAAGGAACTCAAGAGGCACTCTAAATGCACGAGCCTACACCTGTGACTTTACTCATGTCAAACTCTACCCTAACCTACCCAAACCAACCTACGGGTTGAATCACTGAGCGAATCCTCCCTGGAAAAGATAGGAACGCAGTTTCACGACATGTCCCAGGTTTGGGCGAGTCTGGCTTTCCGTGTTAGAAGTAATTCAAACGGATAGATGGCGTCTTGTCTTTCTGAATAGTTTTTTATTGACGTTTCACTCCTTGTACCAAAATTTTCCAAAATAGCAGCTTTACCTTTTTTTATAATGCATAATAATTTCTTTGGCTTTAGCTAATTCTTTACTATATTACTTATGTTTAATACTTTAGAGCAGTGATACAATTTACTGCATTTTTCACACAGTCATTCAAAATGAAAATATTTTATAATTAATTTTGTCCACCTTTGTTTGCCTATATCTCTCATCCATACTTGAAGTAATATGTAGTGGTCGCGTAGCATCCACTTCACATTATAACCAAGGTATTCGCACATGTTTATTGATTTTATGACCATGACAGAGTTAAGATTAAAGTAATACGAGAATATTTGGATTGCGCTTCATTAAGTAAGTGGCGGTTGGTAGCGCTATCAGTTGTTGATGTAGTAATGTTTCCTCGTTCTAGTGATGAGCGGAACTGTGATTTTCCAATTACTTCGTTACCTGTCACTGCTACTCATCAGTAACGGTGATTCTTAACTGTAATTGAGATCACCGAGGAGAATTACTCATAAAAGTCAGCGGTGATTGGTGGCGCTGCTATTCATGATACTTTGTCCAGTTCCAATGAATGTGCTCTCCGCAATAGGAACGAATAAACTTACTGAAAATAGGAAAATTAGGCAAAATATTTTTTTGAGGGAACAGTTCTGATTCTGAGTTTATATCACGATAGTTAAGTAAATTTGATATGGTTAAGGAATCGATAAGGGGCAATCATTAAAATCCCGTCGGCATTTTTAAAACATATTTCATATTCTAACCATCATGGTTCAAACCGTTAGAGGTATATTTCTTAAATAATGCCTTAGGCCGTTTTCACACGTACCGGCAAAACCGGTGCCGTTACCGGCACCGGCGCCGGATGCAATGCAATCAAATGGAAGCCTACACACGTAGTCCGGTCCGGCATCATTGCCGGCGACGTCACCGGCACCTTCGAGTGAAGCCGGCGATGAACTCGGCAAATCGGAAGCCGGCGCCGGTTGTCGATTACAACGTTTCTTTACGTATGCTTGCCCACGTAGTTTTATTTTGCCGGTGCCGGAAGGGAGATGGTTTTCAGTCGTGTCGTTGCTCACGTCTTTCATAGTTCTGTAATCACTCTCATTCGTGGCTCTGTTTTGTTCCCTCTCAAAATCTCATTACTAGTTCGTGCTTCCCATCGACCGCACCCATGCATTTGGGGAAGAGAGCGGCCTTTTTAAATCCATTTGCTATTTCTCGCTCTTTCCCTTCTGTCGGTTGAGGAAAAAATTCAGATTTTTAGCAAATACCACATGGCATTGCATAAGAAACGTACAGATCTACTTATTGTGCTTATTCCCAGCCTTTAGTTACATGTTTTGCATTTCATGATTAATATCAAGTTTCATATCCGTTTCCCCACCACTGTTCATTCTTTGAAAGTGTAACTAATTCAACACTATACTAATTTATATATTTCCACTAACCTCTGAGTCTCGGTTGGTCATAATTAAAATTCGCGCAAATCTTTCTTAAAACCCTGTAGGTGTTATAATAATACTGATTGTATTTATCCCTCGATATCGTTGACTAATAGCCCTACGACCAAGAAGTGTTTCTTTGTAAAATTTCGTAATGTGGTGCAGCTAGCGTTGGTAAAGTGCAGCAAGTTTAATTAATTGAATATGAAACAGTTTCTTTTCAATAAACCATATGCTCTTGGATAAATATTGCCTGTTATTTTTCAACACGAACATTTTAGCTAAACAATGGGTTGACGAGGTACCTTTGTCGATCACAGGAGATAGTTACATTTACAACTTTTAATCTCACTGAATCCTAAGATCGCTCGTTACGCGCTTGTCCTTTCATATCCTCGAATATATTACTATTTTTCGCCGGCCTCCAACACTATCGCTGCTAAAATCACAATGAAAAGTAATTTTTCGTCCTTTTTACGAAATGGCAGAATCGCATAAATTAATTAGTAAAATCACAAGGGAAGAGATCTGGTCAAAGTAATACGAAGAAATATACGTACCATGAAAACTTAAAATGTTTAACGGCAGTATGTCAAAAAGATGATACTGTATAAAGTCTAGAGGGGTCACAGGAGAAGGTATCATATACTGAGGGACATTGAAGTGAAAATATAGGCACATGATGAGGAATCTTATGACCGGGACAAAGCCTGCAACTCACGGAAAAAAACTCAGGTGCCGAGAAGACGTAGACCAAGCACTTTGTCTATCCGTTGTACTCGCTGAGAGGAAAATAGGCGACGAGGAAAAAAATCAATTCCGTCTGGGTGTCTTAAAACTTATTAAAATAGGAAAACCATGAGATAAATCACCGGTCACAGAATTATCTCCTTCCCGTTCATCATCAGCTTCTCTGTCTTCCTCATCTTATGATCAGCGTCAATAACAGATTTTATGCAACAATCGTCTTCAGTAGACAATTATCATTGCCTCAACGTGAACAGCTGCAGTTCCCCTGTGACCCGCAAATCTAACCTTCAAACCCCTCCATTCGAGAACTTTTTTTTTGTTACAAAATCTTATCAAATATTTCTCTGTACCTATTATAATTAAACGTTATAGTGGTGTATATCGGCGGTGTATATGCTCTATTCACTGCATCTTGGTACTGAATAGCTTATCCTATGCGTATGTGAGAAAATCATTCGTATGAAAACTCATACAAAAAATAAATAAATAAGAGTCGTCCATTGTAAGTTTTTCATATGTGGAACAGAAACTTCCTCCCAAACATCCAACTTTCAAAAGTGGATGCACGGAGAACTATCTTTCTCGTCTCCTGTATTTCCGCTAAGGTAAAAAGCAAGATCAAATGACATCTCCTATCTTCAGACCACATCTTTCTTCTTACTCGACCAGAATTTAACTGGTGACCGATCCCGGGGATGCCGGTGTGTGTGAAATGGCCTTCGGCCGGTGCCGGTGACGGCGCCGACACCGGCACCGGCTTTGCCGGTACGTGTGAAAACGGCCTTATTCATCATAAAAGATGAATAAAACATCCTATTGGTAGCAGCTGAAGCTAATTTCACCGTATTCACAGTCGCAGTAATTACGAGTGATTTTGACACCGGCAGTGATCGGATACTTCTCTTCAATCAGAGGTAGCGATAGATCGCTCATCACTTGGTAGCAGCCTTCACCGAATCCAGTGATCCAATCACAGTGATTTCGAGTATTAAGTCACTGACAGTGACTGCTACTTTAAAGTATACCGGGACTAGCCACGGTGATAACTTATACGGGAGTCACCCGCAATGCACAATCCACAGAGAAAAAAATCATTCGCCTTGACCGGGATGCGAACCCGGATCCCCCAATTTCCGGTCGAGTGCTTTAGCCAGTTAAGCTACCGAGCCGTCATTCTTCCCTGTGGCTATATTTGGACACTACCGGACAAGGTGTTGCTGGACTGCTGAGCACATGATGCCACAATCAGTCCAATCGTGCGCACAGCGCCACAGCCGGTAGTGTCCAAATATATCCACAGGAAAGAATGACGCCTAAAGCACTCGACCGGAAATCGGGGGATCCGGGTTCGAATCCCGGTCAAGGCGAATTACTTTTTCTCTGTGGATCTTTCACACGACTGCTACTTTTCAGTAACGGTGATTCAATCACAGTTAGCGATATATCGCTCATCCTTACCAACGCTTTGGTATTACGATCTACTATCGCCGCAAAAAAGGTAGACCGCTGAACTTAAAGCAATTGTATGAAATCATGACGAAGCTCCATAGGGTCGTGTCATATATCACTTTACTCATTGTTTATTCGACTACAACAATAAACCATTTAAGAATGATTAAACGTAGACTTTAAGCTTCTACGGTCGAAAGAGTGAAGAAGAGCACGCGACAAACTATGAAAACGGCGAAACGGTCTTCTTCTTCATCTTGTCACGGGCAAAACATTTGATTGGTTCATTATATTGTATTTTTTATGGAGAGAACGACGTTTTCGAAATACATAGAGTTTTTTTATTATTAAATTTTACCCATTCCTTGATTTTTGAAATGGACGAAAGGTAGATTTCAATATCCCAGGTTTTGAAGAGTATTACATGAATATTGAAGTTACGTATGCTATGTGTAAAAAATATTTCCAAAATTTTCATGTGAGGAAATTTTTATATTATTCTTCTTACTTGACGTAAAATAAGTTGGAATATCATGGATATGAAAGAGGATATCTGTTTGTCTGTCCACTATGCGTTTCCTAATGGCTGCACGGATTGCGACCAAAGTTAATATATTGGTTCATCTCATACTCCTAAAATCCTTACTACTACTTTCGGTTGCGTCCGACGCGTACTTTGCGTCGTTTTCTCATTAGAGTTTCTTACGTCACGTCATACAACTTCTGCGTTCGGACATCCTGTCGGGTATGCACACCTCTTGACACGCTCAAAGAGAAAGCTTAAAAATGCTGCAATGTGACCATGAATTCCAAGTTCCAAGTATCCCTGTGGAGTGCTGCTAGTTATTAAATAAAATTGTGGAAAATTGCCATTTCTCTTTTTCATTAAAACAAGACTTTTTACTCAAATAAACAAAAATACGAATATCGTCGTTTTGGTAGAGTGCATTGCCGCGGGGTGATACCTTTTTTTTGGCCATAGTAATGTTTTTTTGTTAACTAAGCATCTAGGAAAGGGAATCTATTACCCAAATTATATGTCTACATATCACAAGGGTTACGCAAATGCAGTGGTTTTTCCTCATGACGTGTTCTATCAAATTCGCATTCACACACGTCAACTAAATGCGAATACTCAAACGGAAATACAGAAATAGAAGTTGAAAGAAAGAGATAGGAACCCAAACAACTGACGCTGACACTGCAAAGGCGTGGAGATGGAATGATGGAATATCATTCCACATTCTCGATCGCTAATGTCAGAAGTATGAATAGTAAAATAGAAGAAAAGTAAGCCAAATTCATTAAGTGGTCTCACAATCATCAAATGCAGCAGCAAAATCGCCACATAAAGCATGCATTCTTTGATTTTCCTGGGTATCATATAATCTCACCTTGCTTTAAATCATAAAAAAGTGTTGCCCATGTTATCAGTACATTTTAATAGACTAAACTATTCTCAACTTCCTTTATATGAGCCCATTTCCTTCGGGTTACCTATTCGTTCAACAGTTTTGTTTCCCTTGATTTACGGCCTTCTTTACACCCAAGGATGCTTCTCACTCCAATGTGATAGAAGCAGAAGGGAAATTGATTAAGTATGTGACATCATAATTGGTACGAATATACATAAATAAGTTGGTAAATGTGATTGAAAAAGCTGTCTTGTTTTAATGAAAAAGAGAAATGGCAATTTTCCACAATTTTATTTAATAATAAGCAAGCCTCTACAGGGATACTTGGAACTTGGAATTCATGGTCACATAGCAGCATTTTTATGCTTTCTCTTTGAGCGTGTCAAGAGGTGTGCATATCCGGCAGGATGTCTGAACGCAGAAGTTCTATGACGTGACGTAACAAACTTTACTGAGAAAAAGACGCGTCGGACGCAATCGAAAGTAGCACTACGGGGTTTGGTTGCATGAGGTGCACCTACGTATTAACTTTGGTTGCAATCCGTATTGCCGTAAGGAAACGCATAAGGGACATACAAACAGATATCCTCTTTTATATTCATGATATTCCAACTTATTTTACGTTAAGTAGTTACCTTCTTGACTGCAAGATTCCAAAACTCTCTCTCACATACCTCATAACAAGAAATTTTGCCATTATAGATGACAACCACCGCGGTAAAAAAACTATTTTGGTACAGGGTATGGGAATAGTATTTTTTAAGAGAATAATAATAAGAAATAATTTTCAAGTACAATTTGAAATTACTGAAATCAGAAGCTGTATTTATACAGTTCGGAAGAGAGGGCAGTGGAAAGAGAAGGTTGAGGAAGGGGAGGGGAGATGTTTTATTGGGTAGTGCACTCGGGGACCTGGATGGCAAGGAGTGGGGAGTGGCCCATGAATTTCTGTTCTTTCATCAAAGAAATGCCTCCTCCTTGCCCAATTTCCATTTTATTAAGCGTGTCCAGTCTTCAGCCTTCCCTAACCACGGGGACCTCCCACCTCCCTTCATCCGAAATGCATAAATACAGATCTTGATTTTTAAAAATTACATTGTACTTGAAAATAATCTGACGGTCGGAACGAGTCTTACCCACATGTAAGACGTGTTCCGACCGTCTGTATGTACCTACACATAAAAGAGGATGTCTGTTTATCTGTCCTTTATTGGTTTAAATGCGGAAACACAGATTGCAACCAAAGTTAGTACATATGTAAGTCATATTTTCTCAAACGTCGTAGTGCTACTTTTGATTGCGTCCGACGCGTTCTTTGTGTCCTTTTTTCTCTTTACCGTCTTTTCCTCTTGGACATCCTGCCGGGTAGGCACACCTCAGGACACTCTCAAAAGGAAAGCAACACAAAGGATATAAAACTTGCCAATTGATCCCCTCGGTGCAAACCATTTCACTGAGACATGCATTCACACGACATTTTTGGTCGACGCACGTAAATACACATGAGGATCAGTGGCGTAGCGAGGTGGGGTTGGGATCCCCCGATATGTAAAAGCACACTTACTTTGCATCACGAAAGAAAACCAAATATTGAGAAATCATGAATTTACAAAAGATTTATAGGAAAAATGAATTTTTTCGATTATGAAAAGGTTTAAAAATTAGTTTAAAACCCTCTGCTTAGTACTCAGTTTTTTTTATATTTTGCTCCCGGTTTCTAAACCCGCCAAACAAAATTCCGCTACAACGCCACTGATAGTGATCAATGTTGTGAAGTGGGGGGTAAGCTGATCTCATGTGCGGTGTACGGAAATAGATATCAATACATTGTCACCACTCCTACTTGGTTACGTATCCTGCTCCTTGCTTCTATGGGTAATATCCTCCCCGAACAACGCCAGGTGGCCTGTTAGTAATTAAATAAATTTGTGGAAAATCGTCATCTCTCTTTTTAATTAAATCAGGATGTCATTCCACGACATCTCGCCTGCCCCAGTTTCTTTTAATAAGGCTTGCTTCTTTCCACGGATTATTCCTATGACTACAGGAGCAAGACTGTTTCGGAGGCCAGGCTAGGATCATAAATGCTCCTGGTCGGGTCATAAATGTCAGATAAGTCAAGGGTTAACGGAGGGCAGATGTATACTCTGTTCGCTCTGTCCTTCCCAAGGCGGATGTTGACCCCGGTTGATGGTTCAGATCTAAGGTCACTTTTGTAAAGAATAAAAAAGGAATATCAACGGAATATCAACCGAAAAATATCAAGACAATCATGAAAACATTTCACGCAATGCATATAGTCAGAAGGTACTAAAAGATTAAGGTACTGGAGTCATGAAAAACTGATAGCTGGTGAGAATAATAAGTAACATTGCATACACCCAGATGGTTGAGATTGCGCTTTGCTAATGCGACAACTGCAAGATAATTTGGAACCACTATAATTCATATTCTATTTTATCTATCATTTAGTTTAATGATTCTTGGAGAAACAACAGATTAAAGGCATGAAAGAATAACGCATAAAGTTAATAAATGGTAAATTACTAAATCAATCTCAAAATTTCAAACCTCAAAATTTTACTTTCTTCATTTGGAAATAAATATCTTCAGCAGTAACACTGAAAACTAGGCCGTAATACATAAATTTTACAGCTTGGAAAATTACAAGTACCAGTACTCCGGCATTTCAAGTATCCGGCGCATAATACATTTTAAAATCTTGGAAAAGTGCAAGCATTTATTTCAAAATTGAAAAATTTCACTCCATCACGCTTGAAACTTCGGATTTTACTATTTTCTTCTTTTTAACATCAGGCCACCTTTTATTGGGAACATGAGATTCTGCCACACTGAGGCGTCGCGACGGCTAAATAATTACTGCTCTTTAGAAACGATCAAATAGCTCCATGAATTATTAATTCGCCATGAAAAACCGCAAATTTCGATGAAAAATGGGACAGTCATTTCAAGGTATAAATGGATTGGCTTAGGGCCGCCATAAAGTGAATTAAAAACGTGTCACCTGCGTGCAATCAGACGATGGATTGGGGGGTCACGACCCGGGGTTTCGAGGGGTGGAACCCTCCCCTGATGAAAATATGAGCATTTTTATCTCTAAAACTAATTTTATGCTATTATGGCAATAAAAATTACACAGTTCATGTGTCGTCGGGAAACTGATTCGCTGAAACATACGCAAAGCCTTGGTTCGTAATTTCAGTAAGTAGTTGGCTAGTAATATTAGTTTTGCTTCCTCGTATTGGTGGAGCAGAATAAATTTGTTTTATAGGTTACCCTTAGAAGTGTTAACTTCCTGGGAAAATCATAAAATACACACTGACGTCCAGTGGACCACATGACAGTAATTGTTTTTTTTAATCACCACTTAACTGATATTTCTTATCGTTGGTCGTTCAAGACCAATAGTAACTAGACGGATCACGACAATATCATAGCGTAAGAAGCTTTGACATAGTAATACATGAAAATATATTTGCTGAAATATGTATAACAATAGTAAAAGATGCTTTAACGTAGTGAAGTTTAGGAAAATAACTTCGTAATTGATGTAATAAAATATTATTTACTGACGCTTTTTTTGTGAACTTAAAGTAAAACAAAAACACATTTGATAGATAATCTTGTCATATTGCAGTTTTAGAAAATAAATGGTATCAGAATTTTCACTACAGCAAAATTATTTATCACGACATTCTAAATGGTCAGGTTTTGGAATTACTTTTTTTTGCTAAAATTAATTTGTTTGGAGGTGGGGGCTACGTAAACCCAGTGCCCCCTCCTGGCTACGACACCGCGCAAAATAGCAACTGGAACATGGGGAAATTAGAAAAATGGAAAAGATAAAATACCAAAATAAGTTCTTGAGGAGTGCGCGAAATGACCTTTTGCTGACCTTGTCTGGGGCAGGGTCCTCTCAGGGGGGGGGGGGAATCAGCGCGTGACGATTCCATCTGACCTCACCTCATTCGCCACCTTCAAGACGAAGGAGATTGTCGCGAAGATAAGGAAAAAACACCACTCCTTATCCCAAGTCTCGCCACACTCAGGCGCAGAAAAAAATAACCTTTCCTCGAAACCTCTTAATAAGCTCCCACCGGCCGATTCTTTTTTTTTTATTTTTCTGGTCACTATTTTAATCGCCGCTTTATCACCTGGCATCGCCGGAAAATATTGCATTTCAAGCCTTTCGCGGAACTGAGAAATCGCAAGGAGCCATATTATTATGCCCAAATACAGTTCCTTAACCCCAACACAGTAAAGGAAGACGGATCAGTTTTCTTGCTGATTCTTCGTCCCCATTTTAATCGAGAATATCTAGATTAATTATTTGACAACGCCAGAAAATATTTCACATTTGACTTTCTACAGACTTACAAGAGGCCATGGTATTACGCTAGGTATTTTAAATATTTCTCGTCGCTACTTTATCACTTGACATCGCCGGAAAGTAATGCATCTCAAGCCTTTCGCAGAACCAAGAAATCGCTGGGAGTCATTTCATTATATCCAAGTTCAGTTCATTCGCCTCAACGCACTGGAAGAATACGGAACAGTGCTCGTGCTGATTTAACGTCCCGAATTTTAATCGAGACTAACACGAATAATTATTTGACAACGGGAGAAAATATTTCACATCCGCTTTATATATTACCGGAAAATGTTACATTTGAGGCCTTTTGCGGAGCTAAGGCATAGCAAGGAGTCATATTATTGTGCCCAAGTACATTCCTAAATCCCAACACACCAAAAGAAGAAGCATCAGTTCTCTTGCTGATTTTTCGTCTCCATTTTAATCGAGATTCATCATCATCACTGGTCAACAATCCTAGGATTGGTTTGACGCAGCTCTCCACTCAGTTCTCCTATCAGCTAATCGTTTCACACCTACGTATTTCTTCTCTTTCACATCTCTCTTTACTTGTTCCATATATTTTGTTCGAGGTCTTCCTTTTCCATTCCTGCCTTCCACTTGTCCTTCGACGATTGTCTTCATCAGGCCATCATGTCTCAAGATGTGGCCTATAAGGTTGTTCCGTCGTCTTATTAAGGTTTTCATGAGGCTTCTCTTCTCTCCTACCCTTCTTAGGACTTCCTCGTTACTAACTCAGTCGATCCATTTGATTTTCATCATTCTTCTGTAGCACCACATTTCAAAGGCCTCTATCCTTGCTTTCTCCGCTGCGGTCATTGTCCATGCCTCACTTCCGTATAGGAGCATACTCCAGATGTAGGTTCTTATAAATTGTTTCTTTTAATCGAGATTATCTAGATTAATTATTTGACGACGCCAGAAAATATTTCACATCTGGCTTTATGCAGACTTACAAGTGTTCACGGTATTACGTTAGTTTTTTAAAAAATACTTCTCGTCGCTACCTACTTTAATCGCCACTTTATCAGTTGACATCGCCGGAAAATATTGCATTTCAAGCCTTTTGCTGAACCAAGAATTCGCAAGGAGTCATATCATTATGTCCAAATACAGTTCCTTCACCCCAACGCAATGGAAGAATACGGAACAGTTCTCCTGCTGATTTCAATTCCCATTTTTAATGGTGACTAACTCGATTAATTATTTGATATCGCCGAAAAAAATTGCATTTCAAGCATTTTGCAGAACCAAGAAATTGCAAGTCATATTATTAGTTACGTCCAAGTACAGATCATTGACCCCAACGCACTGGAAGAAGACGGCTCATTTCTCCTACTAATTTTTCGTCCTAAATTTTAATCGAGAAAGTCTTGAATAATTATTTGATATATTGACAGATATTATTTTATTTTTGGCTTTCCTCAAACTCACATGGGGTCAAAGAATTAATATCATGAGGAAAAAAAACCCATAAATACATTTTTATAAAGGTAGAAAGGGGATAATTTGATTATTTCACGTAAAAAATTATACTAAAACCTTAGAAGGAGTAGCAGTGTAGGTATATCTCAAGAATAAATTTTAGAAGGTGAGTTCGTTGTAAATCGACGTAAATAGTTCCTACTGATGTTTTTTCGAAGAAAATTCTTTCTCGTTACTTAATGATGAAAGTCTACCCTAATAAACAAAAGCCAATAAATTACTGAAAGCTTTTTTACTCTAACTTCCAAACTGAAAAAAGTTTACTGAAACTTTATAAGATAATTCACAAAATCAATGAAAAACTACAGTTTAGTACGCGCTACACAACACCAGTAAAAATTCAATTTTCTTATTAATATCACGTCTCTATTTTAATCGCCATCTAATCCCATGACTTCCCTGGAAAAATATTGAATTTCAGGCCTTTTGCCCAACGAAGAAATCGCGAGTGGTAAAAAATTTTAATACTGGATATAAATATTTCAGGCGAGTGTGTTGACGTTTCGAAGATAGCAATTAATAGCTCTTAATAATCGATCCTTTTTCAAATCATAAAATAAATAAAGTAATAATCTATTAATAACATAAAAATAAACATATTTTTGTACAACCTGTATTGAGAGTGAGGAACAGTCGATTTTTTTGATTTATCGATATTTCGATTAACATTTGATTTTTGTTGAAAAGTCCAGATTTTGAGTTCGATTAAAAATCGATTTTGAGAGACATTTTTCCAACTTTTCACCAATTTTTCTGAATTCTTTGGAGGATGCTTCAAGAGTCGAAAACGGCCAGCTTCACCCTTCCAAAACTTTTTCACCAAATAACCGTCTAAAATCCTGCGCCTCTTCGTAGGACCTACCCACACTCAACACAGTTCTCCAAGAAGGCGCCATGGCTTTGAGGGAAGTTGCGGCGAAGCGGTAAATAACGATTTTCGGAAACGTCCGGTCGTTAAGAATCGCTTTGTGGCCATTGTCGTATGAGGCGGCAGCAGGATTTTTGGGCTTCTCGAAGGTTTTTGAAACAAAAAAAGAGTTATTGCCAACCATTAGGTGGGTGCTCCTTAACGGAGGGATAGCTGCGAAAAAATGGGGAAAATGAAAATTTATGTTAACAAGTTTGCGAAGCAACATTTATTGTTTAGGCTCGCTTCTAAACCCATCGAATTTTCTCCCCCACGCCGCCAAGAAAACTTAGTTCTTGCGATTGTGAAAATATTTAGGGTACAAAAAAGGAATCAAATCAAAGCAAAATATTAACCGTCTATGGTAGTACTAAAAAGTATACGTATTAGCTTATAGATTTATTCAATTTAACCTGTAAAATATGGCATTTTACATGTCATTACAAATTCATCACCAATTTCGAATGATATGAAAGATCATCACAGATCTCCATTGTCTTTACAAACCGAAAACCCCAATTTCCACGACCCATTTATAATACTCTTATTAATTTCAAGAAGTGCCAGCTTCTTCGGGTATCTATCATTAAAACAGTTCAACTAGGAGGAAATTTTACCCCGTTGGGGAAGGTATCAATCACTTGAAGTTTGAGGAAACATGGTAAACAGCGCCATCGGCTACGGTAAGGAAACTCGGGCGGAGGTGTCAAAAATTGTGATACCTAGTTCCATATCACAAAAAAGATTGTATACATGTTACAAAACAGTTGAAAGCACGTACCCTAGCTGTTAGATGCAAACCTCGGACCATGTACGAGATTCATGTAAAAGGTGCCTTGACTTAACGTAACGAGATTTATAAAAAATGTTCCCGGATGAGATTTATAAAAAATGTTCCCGACACTTAATAGGCTACCCTAGTAATAACAGTAGTGATAACAGACTTCCCCATTGACTTCTCTGACAACTCAAATATTAGCATGGTGATGTGTCAGAAGCTTATCGTGATACGCCAGAGAAATTCGCCGTTCTAATACTCACAAGCTTGGAAAAGAACCAACCGATTCCATCCCTTGAATTCAGTTTGAATGTCCAAAAGATGAAAATTTTCATCTCGATCTTTGGCTTTCACCAATCGAATTTTATTTATGAATTAAGATTTAGAATTTGAATGAACGAAAGAACCCATTAGAAGAGTATACTTTGTAATTTCTGTAAAAATGAAGTATACTTCGTTCCTCGCACCAATCTCCCTCATGCTTCCTCGAAAGCGGATTTTTCGTAACGTGGCGTCATGGCGGATCGTAACCCACGCGTTCGGGGAAGCTTCTATTGGCTATAGAAGAAGGAAAAGGTGCGATAATTTCAGTATCATAGAGCACTACATCCGATCACCTTCCACACGTCCATCAGCCGAAGAGCCTCTAGGACCATTACCCTGGGGATTGTGCGATATCAAAATTCCCTCAGATTAAATTTTTTACGCCAGAATCGGTGCTAGCCCAGCTGCCATCAATCACGGTCACATCACAAGCTCATCGACCAATCACTCGGCACGAAGAAGCTTTCCATCAATCCTTTGGGGAACGTTGCATCAAAATCTTAGAGGTAGGTTCTGTTTAGCTGGCGCTTTCGTTACCTTTAGACACATCCAAGGTCGTAGCCAGAAAATATTTTCGGGGTTGGGGGTTTATGGAATAGTAGACAAAAATAAAATTATTTTTATAAGATAAATAAAATAGCGTATACGGTTAAATATACAAATTTATTATAAACCCTTAAAGGAAAATATAAAAATTTTATCATAAAATTGAATTTAGCCTTCTAGCTTTTTTTGCAGCGACCAAATGAATTAACTCCTCGGTGTCGATGTCAATTCTGTGGTCCCTCAGGAGGCTCATAAGTCACTCACCTCTCCACTAATTCCAGCACTATTATTCACACACTGCACTACAACTACACACACTGCACCTACAAATTCGGTTAGATAATTATTGACTTAAGTCGCATTGGACTACTAGATGTCCCTGCGCCACTATATAATATTGTCGTGTGAGCACCAAGCGAGCATAAAGTATCTATTTAATTCTTTTCATTTCGGGGGGGTCGATCCCCCTTGATCCCCCCTGTTTACGGCCTTGGACACATCGTTGACGAATTTCAAACACTTAGTAGAGTACACGACTCAAATACGAGGGGAAATGAAAAACTCGTTATACCTCACCACCGGTCAGTCAGATTCAATAAATCGTTCATTGTTACTGAATGCCGCGAATGGAACAACATTGCCTACCTACCGCTACGTAAATCATCATCACTCGCCTCCTTCAAAAAGGCACTACACGTAAAACTTCTTCGAGAACAACAACGAGACATGTAACATCATGGGAACAGTAGGAAAGATTCATCACTTATCTCCTCCGGCTTCGTCTAATTTTCTTTTTCTTTACAGGTACTGGGTGACATTTTCCATGTAATTTATTGTATTTGTAGATACTCAGGTTTACATTAGCTCTCTCAGTAGGTTTTCGCAGGCTTTTCACGCCCCCCTTCTTGTGTGGGCGTTTTCCTGCAGTGGGTTTTTTCCAATAAGGACGACAGTCCATATCCTTAGGTTTATCCCACGCTCAATAACATCTTTTTACACTTGGTCAATGGTAACTTTGTAAACTTATCATTTTATTTGTTAATTGAAAATGGAACTTCCATTTCTTTTCATTTAATTTCTCTGCGTGTAATTTCATGAGAAACTTGACAATGTATTTAACTGCATATATTTCGTGTTTGACGAGGGGTTAGATGGAAGATGGGACTTTCTAGTCCCAATCTCGCCGAATAAAGACGTTTATTATTATTATCGTTATCTCTCGACCGGCTGAGATTGTGAGATGGAGGAAAATGTTAACAAGGGCCAATCCTACAGACCCTGAAATCATCAATTTATCACGAAAAATTAGAATGCCTCAGTGAAAGGTATTATTTGTTGCATAACTAATAGCGTGAGGTACTGCATAAGGAAATTGCTCCTTGTAAAACGGCACATGGTGTGAACGCTTGCGAAATCATATGAATGACTGAACAGGAAGTATGACCAATTAA
This sequence comes from Ischnura elegans, assembly GCF_921293095.1. Classification (NCBI taxonomy): domain Eukaryota; kingdom Metazoa; phylum Arthropoda; class Insecta; order Odonata; family Coenagrionidae; genus Ischnura; species Ischnura elegans. Next base: position 55,184,095 of record NC_060253.1, read on the forward strand.
CCTCATATGAATTACGCAACGTTTTAAGTGTTATCTAATGAAATTGAACCTGTTTGCACTGACATCGTAACTTTATATCGTGGCCTCTTCGGAGCTGATTTGATTACATAATTATTTTGTACATTGATAAGACTTCATTTCGTTTATTTATTCTACATTGATTTGACTTCATTACGTTTATTTATTTTCTAATACCGCAAAGCGTAGTCTGAGAACAAGCCCCAGTTTAATTTTAATGTTTCTTATTGTGTAACGAACATTTTTCAGTTTTTCTTATTTATTTCCGTAATAATAAAAATTTTCTAAGGAATTAGAGAAGCAACGGCGTTCGAATTTTTGCAAATATGCGGATATTTTAACGGAACTTACAGAATATTCAACACGGAACGCCTATTCATGTGGATTATAGTCGATAAAGTACAATTAGAAAAGTAATTTTATAAAATTTTGTGAAATTGACAAGACACTTCGTTTCCAGGTCAAAACTTTAAAGCATTACTAAGTGTTGTAGTACTTCGTGGGACCATTGAACCCCGATGTTGAAACATCGTTAATTAATTGATCATTGAGCCTAGTTCAAAGAAGTGTAATCACTCATTCCTCTCCCTAAATGGCTCCTAAATACAATGCCATTTTTTTCTGATTGACGCGCACGATCTCGTGGTAATTGCATCGTTCAAATAAAGGAATTCCGCCATGTCATTTTCATGCACCGTCGTGGTACAATTGCATTCCCGGCGTAAACATCCTCTATCATCATTTTTCATAAATCTGTCCTGTCCTACCTTCACTTACATATTTTTGCCGGGGCGATATCGAGTATCAGTCATGCCAAAAGGTGATTGATAGTCTTTCGAAGGTGACAATTCATGTCCAGGGAATGAAAGGATTTCGGAAAACGCTTTTCGGGATGAACGGCGGACCATTTTTTGTGCCCTTCCTGGCAATTAAAGCCTTTTGTAATCATTACTATATTTTTTTGTAAATTTGAAACGACTACAGACCACTCCCCCTTAGGCTGTAAGCTTTTCGTTCATCAATGAGTTTGAGGGATGGTTTCCTAATACGTTGGAAAGTTTTAGAAAATCTACGCCACTTTAAAGCAAGGTATGAAGTTGAATGTAGCATAAAAAAGTGTAATTGACCTTAGGAACACTCATTTTTGAAAGTTATTTTTTTAGAAAAAACATCACTAGCGTAAGCACTAGTCGTAACTTCATGGAAAATGAAGGGTTATTCTAAGTGAAGGATCCATTTTAAAAACTTCGTATTTATTCCAGCCCAAATCCAAAATGAACAAGTTTATACCAATGGAAATAGGAATTTTCAAAGATTTTTAACAAAATGTGATATTACTTTAATTTTATAAATTGCAATAATTAATTAAATGCGAATTTTCTATTTAAAAATCCTATTCTTTCTTCCCCTCCCACCTTTACCCAAAGCCTCTAGCACAGTCTTCGACATTCCTTCCCACTCGCTCGTACTCGCGTACTCGCTCCATCCACACACCTTTTGACTCATCCGTAGATCAATCACAAACTGCTTATCCTCACCCAACATGTCCAGCACTTCGTCGTTCATTTAAAAATTCATCATCATCACTGGTGAACAATCCTTGAGGCCGTTATACACGGGGCATGTCATTGCGCAGGTTAGCATTGAAAATTATTTTGAAATTGCGAGAATCCGAGCTCGGAATCAGAAAAGGGGCAATTTTGCCATCTCGCATGCGTTCTAGCACAAAACGAAATTTTTACTGCGCCTTCGTACATGCGTCAGTTTGTGCAATGATTTACCCCGATTAAAACGGCCTTACAATTGTTTTGGCGCAGCTCTCCACTCGATTCTCCAATCAGCTACAATTTCACACCTAATCGTTATTTTAATTAAAAATTATCGTTTAAAATTTGAACAAGTAATATGATAATTAGAAAGACAGGTAGATTGGGAATGATTCTTCATCTTGAAAATTTCTCGCCCGTTTGTCGTTAAAGGGATGAACTCATTCAAATATGAAACCATTTTGTTCCAAAGGACGTTATCACATGCGATCCCACATATACGGACCGATTCGATTTGTTATGGACTCCGCCAGAATGCGATGTGTTATTTTACTGGGAAACAAATGGCACCATTCGCCTCCTTCCTTTCTTCCCCGATACAATGGAATCGTAAAAAACCATAGGGATTGATACGGCCTCGGAAGGATTATTGATTTCAGTTCGATTGGATAGAATGTGTGTTACGTCTGCGCTTCCAGAGAGGGGACTGAAATCTCTGCAATCGGTACGAAACAATATAAAGCGTGGAAATAAACCAGTATAGGGATGGGAGGGGTGGCATGCACGTGCATGAACCAAACAACGGTACAACCTTGAAACAACACGATGACGTGATCGAAAAATTCGCTCGTCTTGTGCCTCTCACATATCATTCATGGAACACAAATATTGTTGCATAAATGAATTCATATTCATCGATGTTGCCAGTAAAGTGCAATGATTGGGATGAAAAAATTTACTTAATAGTTCCAAACTTCGATACCAAACTTTGATCGAATGGTATATGATCTTACTATGTAGTATTTTAGCTGAATTGTTATGTGTTTATTATAACAACTGATTGAATATGAATGTAATGAACACATGAACATAATTAAAACACAGGTAAAAATGCCAGCGTTTTGCCTAAATTATTTATTAAACATAAACAATTATTTGAACAATATATAATAAAATATTAAATATGATAATTAATTAAAATTAAATATAAATGAATATTATTTATTATACCTTATCAAAATTACCAGGGTTTTTTTAATTGTGAATTTTAACTGGTTCTTTGATTAAAAGTTTCAACAATCTTTTCATGAACACCATACACAAAAATTATGTCATGAATCTTACTCGAAAAAGTTGGCAAACCAGAAAATTGACGTTGACGGCGCATTTAGATGAAATTCGATCAGATAACATCCTAAAGTAATACATATATCCTACTTTTTCGAACAAGATCTGTGATAACCGTGAAGCTATTGGAAAGACGGAGAAATTCCAAAGTCATGGATTCAATACCAAATTCCATACTGACCTTGAAGACAATGAATACCTACATTAGATAATGGCAATGATTCGTCGAAAATAGTCATATTACAATGTTTTGGATTCACTTCCTCTTTTGCCTCATTCTACTGCAGTAAAATCCAACTGAGCAACGCATTTTTTCACTTTTTGCAACTTGAAGTACTTGGTAATGGCATTCTTGTGGTTAAAAATGGAAAATATGAAGAGTTTTAATGGTATTTCTACCCGAATATGATTTTATTAGTATTTTAGTCACCCGTCATTACAATAGATTTTTCTGAATGAATTATGAATTATGAATTTTCAACATAGTTCTGGACAAAAACTGTTAAGATGTTCACTGTAATATTATTTAACTTTTTAAAAACATATTTCAATAAATTTTAACGACAGCAAACTTAACAACCACAAAATCGAGCAAAGATAAAGTCGAGCAAAGCGCGCAAGGGATATTTTTAATTGTTGAAACGATTTCTTACGCAAAAAATAATGCTAAAAAATGGATTTCTTTCGTAGAATGAGCTCCTAAACTGCTAATTATTTTCGAGAAATATATGCATCAAAAATTTTAGGAATAAAAAAACTGTCTTACCATTCGATCACGATCAATCAGAGCTGACACCGCATCAAGTAAAAATTGGAAAAAATGCAATTAAAACGTTCCCAAGGATGACGGACAGTCTGGACCTTACATCGCGTGTCACATGAATGAAAGGCTATCAAAAATGATTTTTATGAATAAATAGCGGTCACAATACAGAGAAAACTAGGGTCTCAACCTAAAATATATTGCCTTATAGAGATTTTATAACCGTTCTCAGTCGTAAAAACTCCACCACCTTCCCGCGGCCAGTGAATATTTTTCCTCGGCATGAACTGATTTCAATCTGATGTGAAAATACGGAAAATTGGTGCCTACTTGCCGTCCGAAAAGAGGCGGTATCGAATTCAAGGCGGAGTTAAGAGGTAGAGGTTATATCTCGGATACGATGGTTGAAAAATACAAAAAACATATCCTAGGAATGCCACTCTGTATTCAATATCCTTTCTTTATTAAATAAGAAGGGTTGAATTTGTAGCAGTCCCTCATTATAATTTTGGTATTTTTTCCACTTTTTGCATTTTACAATTTGTTAAAAATGGAAACGATGAAGATTTTTGACGGTATTACTACCTGCATATGCTTTTATTTGTATTTTAGAAGCTCCTCGTTACCATAGGTTTTCTTGATTAATCCTGAGAAGTTGGATTATATCGTAGTCGACTAAGGAAAAAGATAAAGTTTATCCAAAGCATTTGAATATGAATAGTTACGACGTATCATTGCCATAATCTAATGTAAGTATTAATTGCCATTAAGGTCAGAAGATGAATCCATGATTATAATTGTTTTCCTGAATGACCCTGAGAATTTTTAACGTAGTTCTGGACGTTAGACTGATTATATTGTCACTTTATAATTTTGTTAGAGACATGATTCAAAGGAATTTGCTTTAAATTGCGCATACGTGACGTGAGCTATGAGCGTTGCGACGCTAGTAGTCTCCAACAAAGGATGCCACCCGAAAAAGTCTTGATGTTGGCACCAATATTTCGACCTAGCAACGCAGCTAGTGTTATCTTATCGAAGAAGTGTACCTTTTCCACGAAAGCACCTACTGAAGTTACACATGCTTCATCTCCCGTTAAATAAGTGTCATCGAGGTCATCCTTATCTTTTCTTCCTGCCCACAAGCCTTTCAGTAATTATCTTTATAAAACCATGATTTTTTTCGCATTGAATTTCTCTAATTTTGGTATTTACCTTTTCGTAACTGAGCGCGTCACAACGTACCGAGTAGCTTAATTATTTAGCCTTTCGATACAATCATGTTCAATAATAAGGTAGAGTTACTTGCTCCTCCTAACTTATCCAAAAGTTTTATTTAATTCTGTTTTACCTTTACTAATTGGGTGCCAAACATAATTAATTTTACCAAAAAGTTCAAGCTAAAATTTATTTTATACTACCATGCTATAGAAGCGCTCAAACTAAGTTTCCTTTATTTAATATGTATTTTCAAGAAAAAATAATTGTTGCTCAAAATTTTAAGGCTGTGCAGTAAAATGGCATAATTTTTTTGCATTAATTATTGGTTCCTAACTTGTATATTTGTTAATCGGCCACGAAAAACTTAGAATAATATAGTTTCCACTTTATTTTACTTTAAAACTAGGATTCAATTAAAACAGGATTCGAAGAGAATGACTTACTGCTTGTACGGCGTTTTTTCTTTGGATTTGGAGTTCAAAACAACTGAGGTTTCTCTACACGCGGGACAAATGTTCATGAAAATTGAGATCTTACTGATTACATTGACATGTTTTTCATAAAAAGAAATTAAAATTACTTTTGAAAACCAGGAGGAAATAATTTGAATAAATTACGATCATTTCTGCATATTATATTCTCATACTTTTAAAGGGGTATATGACACTGAAAGCCCCTATCTTCGCAGCAATCTATTTGATTTTCTTTATCTCGGTTATATGATCATCCTTGGTCAATAGGCAAGGGGTAATTGAGGGTAATAAAACAAGGGATCCAAGTCCTCGAAGCCGTTTTTGACCAGTGGTTGGGAAGGAGAGGAATCGATAACGTTCACTTGCGATAACACAAACCACGGCAGCGACAAAAGTCCAAGAGTGGAAAAAATAATGAAATATAACAGACCTTCCGCAAGATTGAATCGATTGGAATTCGCAGAAAGACTTGGGTGTGAGTGTGAAAGGAGATTGGACTTTTTTTTCTTATTAACCGGTCTATCGAGAACGCTCAGTCCACGGAAGCCGTTTAAAAACCATGCCCTTTCACAACTGTCTCCTCGAGAACCCAACGAGTCAATTACTACCGTTCATTATTGAAGGAAGTTACCTAGTACTTCCAAGACCCCAGGAATACTGACGACAGAACAAAACTTGAGAGAAGCAGCACTAATTTCTCCCATTAAAAAAATAGGTGCACTTATATGAGGACAAAAGAGTCGATAAGAGTAGTTAAATTGACCATTACAAGGAAGGTTCAACGAAAAGAGGGCTCAAGATGGCTTCTGTTAGGACAGGAAGTCTGGGTCGAAATCACTGGCGAAATTGAGGGGAAAGAGATCGCAATTTTTGGGTAAAATGAAGCATTTACCCAGCAGCGACCATAATTTGGCGTAAAATAACTCTAAATTTTCTAACTGGAGCCCGTTTAGCGTTGAGAGAATAAGGGAAGCAAATGAATGAGTTGCATGTCAATAGGGTGGTTTCCTATAATTTTTCATTGCCTAAATCGAAAGATTATTTCTCCTGGAGTACGCCTTTCACGCTTATAGATTTTTAAATGACGATATCTATTTTTCGCGATTAAATGAAAAGTGAAAATTTTCAAGCGCGCGAAAACGCGACGGCTAATTATAAATGCCGGGAAAACCCCTTGTGACGTCGTTCTGGTTCCCGCTGCCGCAAGTGAGGTGACCTTGGGGCGAGGCTTTGAGCGCTGATATGACGCAGGATGCTAGCAGGTAGCAGAGTATCCTACTACCAGGTAGCGCTTGGCTTAAATAAGGATTATTAATACCTTATCAAGCGAAGGAAACTTTCCGACCATATGCAGTTTCCATAAGTGATTATTAAGATATGTTTCCCTGAGCTCTGTGCCTCATGCATGCATAGGTAATCTCAGACGATGTAAAACTCGTATAGAAACTAGATCCCTGTGACGTCACGTGGAGTGGCATCGCATGGGCGCCAATCTGGCCTTTTTCAAATGCGGTTAAAATTGACCATTGCCATTCGTCTAAACTGGGATTTCTAAAACCAAATAATTCGTATATTAGGAATACACTAATGGTAGGTAACGAATCGCAATCAATGCCTTTCGTTTTCTTTGATGAAGGAAACTACCCTATTCTCAACGAAAAAGGTAGATTTTTTTCTCTAGCGAGGATGAAAATGTCAGTTTTCCAACGAGAGATGAATTTTGTGTTTTCCAAATTATTAGAAAATTTTTCAAATTACTGGAAAACAACTCACGCTCCAAACATAATACAGGGCGTATAAAAATTGTGTCGCGAAATTTTAACCCTAGATAGGTGATTCCAGTAGTAACTATGATTACTAATGATGTTTAGGTGCCCTGATTGGCCGCGTGTTAGCCTTGTTGCCGAATGCCTTGGATACATAGTGATCTCTGGCAGGCAAAGCCAAGGGGACTGTGCAGAGGAGGCCCAATTCCAATCCATTGAAGGCGATTTCAGTCGCCACTTCGGTCGCGTTTGAATCGGTGTTCAAAAATGCCCGCGGCGCGGTGATGAGTGCAATGCGATGCACCTTTCTTTTCCCAATATTTTGCAGTATACATCTACGCCTACATAATACCCCGCAAGCCGCCTAAAAGGCGTGTGGCAGGGGGTGTTAGAATACCAGCCCTGCTTACATAAAAAGTAAGTGCTCTCAGGAAATTACGACTGGCATTGATTAAAGTCCTTTGTGGTTCGGGGGAAAAACGAATTCCCATATCGAATGTATAATGTTTGTAATTCCGAGGAATAGCATTGAAGAGTAATGAATTTGATAAATAACATCATCAAAAGTGTAAATTTTGGTACACCCTTCTAATTATACCTTATTTTCCCGAGGAACTTGGATCAATTTGCCCGTCAGCGACGCGAGTGGCGGCTTTTGTAGACCCATTTAAATGCGCGATGGTTGACAACACATTCAGAGGCCGACTTAGGGATTCTCTTTTGCAATATTCGTGGAGCATATACTACGATCCTTTTGGAGTCTCCGGATTTTCTCGCGATCATTGGATTTTCTTTCATTAAAATCGATTTTGAAGTTACATATACTCAAAGGAAAAATAATTCCTCGGCGAAATGAATCGTGTATTATATCCCCAACTCGTCTCGTAATTTACTTTAACATGCGATGCACATTCCATCCGACCATATTTTGATTGAAACTGGATTGTTTCTCGAGTATCGAGTTCGTTGCTATCGCAGCTTAAACCTGGATTGGTCCACTTTTTCCCAATATTTTGCAGTAAAATGTTTGTCATTGCGAGGAATACCATTGAAAAGTGAAGAATTTGATTGATCATACTATCTTGTTTGTAAACTTCGGTTGATACCCCTAATTATACCTTATTTCCCCGTGAACCTCGGATCACTTTGTCCGTCAGCGTCACGAGTGGCGACTTTTGCAAACCCATTTAAAAGCGCGGTTGGTAACTATACATTTAGAGACCAACTTGATGAAGCTCTATTGTTTTATTCGTGGGCAATGCATTCGAAGTCATGGGCTGGCCTGAGAATCCGGCAACAGGGCAAACTCGCGGTGCATTTAAAAAATGGTGCGTATATCTGCATACCTTCTATGCGCGATCTTTCCAGTCCAATATTATACTCTAAAATTGAAGCAGTAAGTAGAAAGAAGAACAAAAAACTACGAGGGGCATTTTTTTCAACCCCAGATAGCTCAGCAAAAACACCACGCAAGCGACAGGTGGGTACAGCGCTTTTAGGGCGATTGTGGGTCCTCCGCACCACACGCTCAAGTCATTTCTGACCGTAAGTTGTTAGTTTAAGGTTAGTGGCTATCTCATCAACAACACTACCTCAATTGATTCTCCTGCCAAGTTCGCACTGCGGAGTGACAGCCAGAAAACTCGCCGAACGTCTTCAGCATTGACATGTCTCGACCTTTATACCGATAAAAGAGAATTTTTTAACGCACTGTGGCTAGAGTTTAAAACAGTGCGAAACATTATGCCTATTCCCATTCAAAACAAAAGAAGAGACATGCTGACTTCTGGAGTTTTCTTATCCATGACAACGCCCGTCATCTTAATGCTGACGCAGCCCAACTGCTCCTTAAGCAATTCAATGGAACATTTTCGATCACCCGCCGTGCAATACCGACCTAGTGCCCAGTGACTTCCATCATTACGCTGAAATAAAGATGTGGCTAGGAGGGGAAGCGTTTCCAAACGGACGATGAGCTTCAGGACAAAGGCAAAATTCACTGGAAGTCATTGGCGGCAACATCCTATGAAAAAGGTATAGCAAGGCCGTAGCCAGAAAATATTTTCGGAGGGGTTTATGGAATAGTAGACAAAAATAAAATTATTTTTATAAGATAAATAAAATAGCGTACTTATACGGTAAAATATAAATATTTATTATAAACCCTTAAAGGAAAATATAAAAATATAATTAAAAAATTGAATTTAGCCTTCTAGCTTTCTGTGCAGCGAACAAATTAATTAACTCCTCGGTGTCGATGTCAATTCTGCGGTCCCTCAGGAGGCTCATAAGTCACTCACCCAGCTACTAATTCACAGCACTATAATTTCACACACTGCACTACAACTACACACACTGCACCTACAAAGTCGCTTAGATAATTATTGACTGAAGTCGCATTGGACTACTAGATGTCCCTGCGCCGCTATACAATATGTGTGCGTGTGAGCACCAAGCGAGCATAAAGTATCTGTTTAATTTTTTTCATTTCGGGGGGTTTCAATCCCTCTTGATCCCCCCCTGGCTACGGCCTTGAGGTATAGTAAAGCTTGTGCACAGGCTCGACCAATTCCTCAATCGCCGAGGCGATTATATCGAAAGGGCATCACAAGTGTAATCATGATTTACCTATGAAATAATTTTTAATCAATCTTTTCGTCTTCTGTTCATGGCCCATCGGAGATTGAAAAAAAACGCCCCTCGTATTTCTGTTGAGCCGAGAGGAAATTTCAAGGAATCACGAAAAATTACAAACTTTGACGGGATTTTAATCTTTCACTTCCACCAACTTCTCTTCCCTCGCTTTTAAATGTGTTTATTCACATCTCCTCAATCCACAGCTACGAAATATTCATGGCGCAACGAGTCATTTTGAAACGTCGGAGATGACATTGTGTTTACGACCATCGCCAACGCGTTTAGTCTTACGAACGTGGTCACGCAAATGACTGGTGAACTTATATATACAAGCAATATGGGGTCAAAACCCTCATCTTTCCCGAGCCTGTTTATTAGTCTAAAAATATCCCAGTGAAGAACAGACATGAACTATGGGGGCGAACTCCCAAGTATTATTCCCTAACACGCAGACACATTGAGTTATTTTCTCATTGCTTTTCTCCTCTGTTCGACATAACACGAGCCCGAAGGATGTGTTGAAGAGTCTAAACAGACGTATCCAGATGGATAAGAAACACTCCTTCTTTGTGATGATAGAAAAAAAAACGGGGCAGTCGTGGGACTGGCCGACAGAAGTAAAAACTCAAATAATTATTATCCATTTATTTTTTATATAAATTTAATATTGTTAAAGAACTAATTTTTCCAGCACATAATACTCATTTTTCAACAAAAATTGAAATAATTTTTTTTCAGCAAACTGTTAATTATTAAATATATATTAAAAATACGATGTGTATGAATAGAAAGTAACATCATTTATATATATATAATATAATATGCTTTTATTTCTTTTATTTAATATGCTTTAAACCTATAGTTGTTCATTATGCACATAAAAGAAATTGCCTTAAATTGTACTGACCTGTATTTTTATAGCGAGTACACTCTTATACACTGTACACTCTTCTGCACGAACTCTTTATATTTAATGAACTTATACAATATGGAATATAGATTTTTATTTTCAATTTTAATATTTTTAAACAAGAAGACGTTAACAATCAAGATATTAAAAATATATTAACAAAGTTTATTTACTATACCTACTCAGCCTGCGTAGCTGAAATATCCATTGTAAAATTTTTAAAATTTTATGAGATTGAGAAAAAAATCCTCCCCGGTGGGGAATCGAACCCCGGTCTCCCGCGTGACAGGCACTGGCAGGCGCAGGGATACTGGCCACTATACTACCGAGGAAGTAATACTAAGTGACGAATTTTAAGACGGAAATGTATATCTCGCTGTAGCGATCGCGGTGTCGGGTCGGTGACGCTCACGCGAATTCTATGCTTTTTCCCCATCCCGCAAAAGTGCTTAACGGCGCTAAAGAAGTTTACACTTCAAAAATAAATCTCTGAATTACTGGTACGGTATTTGGAGGAGGCGACCGACAGCTTAGGTCATTTGCGCCGTGGGGGAAGGGTAGGTAAGGATGGGTGGAGAGAAACCCGGCGTCGACATTAGCCTGCTCTTAACGAAAGGCGCAAAGGGGACCACGGCTTAACGTCCCATCCGACGGACGGAGTGTTGCGCTTGAAATGTCATCCACGCAACATTCAAGCAGGGATCGGGCAGTCTCTGAAAATTCTCAGCCAACGCCGGGATTTGAACCCGAGCCCACGGGGTGGGAAGCCGACACTCTAGCCACCACACCAACACGATTCACTTTCTGAATTACTCTTCTCAATAATAATTCACATACCCCTATGCAAATGAATGACTGGCATTTCAAATCTCAACAAAAAAGTCTACATCTTTCCCTAGCGAGGATTAAAGTTTCTTGTTTTTTTTTCAAACGAGATATATAGGGCAAGCAGTTCAAAAAACGAAATATATTACCAGTTAGCGGGGTATACATAAATTGGTTCTCCCTTACGGCCTGGGAAATAAGTTATGATATTGTCAGCGCCGAATTTTCCTAGAGGCTGACTAGGCTTTAGCTTACGACCTCAAAATCAGTAGGGAATTTAATTCGAATGGAGAGCAAAATTAAAATTACAGTATTATAAAAATGGCAAACCCTAAAGCATTGCACCAAAAACAAGGAGCAATTCTACGCATATGACAAATAAAAAATCATAAAAATGCATTGGTTTAGATCATAAAAACTTAAAAATGGTAAGTGAAAGGGTATGTGGGTTATGCCTCATATGCCTCATATGTGGGTTAGCCTTGGGCAAGTCTCCAACATGCGGCCCGCCGGTTAATCTCTTGTGGCCCCTGGAGGCTAAATAAAATATAGTTCGCGCCACACAATATTAAATGTATATATCGACACAATCGTCAAAAATAAACAATGTCAAAAATCGCATCGACTGATTGATTTTTTAACCAATTAAGATTACTGCACTTTGATATTGTTTTGTTAATTTATTGATGTTGTGGTAAAGTTACGTGGAGCATTTTGGCCTTCCGGACGATCTGAAATCGATTTTTGGCCCTTGCATTAAAAAAAAAAGTTGAAGACCCCTGGCCAAGGGCCTCTTTTTATCAAAATCCGAATCCGGCCCTCGATATGGTGGTTGGAATAAATGAGTGTACGGTGCAGGGGTTTAATTATTTGCTTTATGAAAATCCTTTCACTCAAAATAGACGGCTGAATTATTTCGCTAAGCACTGGTTTCGATGGAAGGGTTTGATTCATTAGATGGGCATTCTTTCACTCCAAACATGGGGTTGTATTGAATCAATTATTTCAACCGATTTTTCTTATATGCCAACATAATTATCAGAAAAACATGTTTTGGTTAAAAAATCGTAAGAGTTTTTCCTATGAAATTCAACAACATCATATTTCATTAATAACGAGTGAAAATAATTAAGAATAGTTATTATTACCATTATTAATAATAGGTGAGCAAGATTGAAAAATAATGTCATTAAACAAAATTCACTAACTCATAATAAAAATTATAAATTCCAAGAAATGTTTAAATGTCATTTCCATATACAAAATAGATTGATTCCTCCAACTTCATGTGAATAACTATTTTTCATTCGATTACCGTTTTGATAAATACATTTAGGTAAAGAAACACGGTTGGATAAACGTCATCCGGGTTTCGCTCGCCCATTATAAGCGAGCATCATGGAAGGACGCACGGAACTGAAGAGATTTGATATGAGTGTGACTATAGAGCAGAAAGTTCGGCGAAAGGGAAAATTCCGTAGCTAAGCTGGATATGAAAGGAATGAAATAAAGCTGGAAAGGGGGATTCAAAGGAGGCAGTCGAATAGGACGGAGGACGTGTTTCCTGGGAGCGGAAAATGTCATTTCAAGGGTGGAGGAAAAGCCAAGATGCTGGGAGAACAATTGAAGTGATATAAAGCGGAGCGGATAGCACCGAAAAAGGCGATAAACTAAGTGAGAGACCGTTTTATTAGTAGGGTCGACTGATAACACTGCGATATTTTCCAGGAGGAAATAAATCAATGAGGGAAATTGCTAGCGACCTGTAAGTAAATCAAAGTAATTACTAGAATACTAGTTACTTATATACTAAATAAAGTATGAGAAATAGAAGTTATAATACACTGTTATTTTAGGTAGATTATCGATTATCACTTCCTATGGTTGTCCTTATTAAATGACAAAAATCGCAAGCTATTAGCGACCCGTAAGTAAATGAAAGTAATTATACTAGGATACTTGTTATTCATATACTAATTGTAAGTAAAGTATGAGAAAAAGAAGTTATAATAAATTGTTAGTTTAAGAAGATTATTGATAATCACTTCCTATGGTTGTCCTTATTAAATGACAAAAATTGCAAGCTGTTAGCGACCTGTAAGTAAATGAAAGTAATTATACTAGGATACTTGCTACTTATATACTAAGTAAAGTATGAGAAATAAGACTTATAATACATTGTTAGTTTAAGTAGATTACCGAGTACCACTTCTTATGGTTGTTCTCATTAAATCACAAAAATTGCTAGCAGATGTAAATTTACAAAATTCAATACAAACTAACGTTCACGGAAGACATAGTATCACGAAAAAACTACGTAGGTAATACAACGATCTGGAATTAAATTAATTGCTTAAGGCTAATAAAGAGAGGAAAGAAGACAACTGCTATTTTCATGTAGAACTATATAAATCCGCAACATGCATGCGCGGGCGTTTAAGTTAGTGCAAATGTTCTCTTGTCTTTGGCTTTTTATTTTATGCGGAGCTGAAAGTAGGTACAACTCTTTCTTGGTTGAATATGCAGCATAAAATTTCCTCTGGTACAAATCAATTCTATTCCTATCGGGGTAAAGTAGATTAGTGCCACTTCCCTACAGCTGTACACATTCTTATACAATTCATGGCGATTTATACGGACAAATAAATTCTACATCCATCAAAGAAAAGCGGTCCGAGTAGACCTTCGCACGAAGACAATTTTCATTCATGCTACCACCCGGTACTATGTACAATTGTCCCATTTCCCTTCGGCTGTACATATTCTGCATGAATTCATGGCGATTTCCGGGGACAAACAAATTCTACATCGTGCGAAAAATCCATAAAGGAAAAATCATTCGCCTTAACCGGGATTCGAACCCGGATCCCTCGATTTCCGGCCGAGTGCTTTAGCCAGTTAAGCTACTGAGGCGTCAATCCCCACTGTGGAAATTTGTGGACTATACCGGAAAAGGTGGTATGGACTGCTGAGCATATTATGATACTAGCAGTCCAAGCCGTGCGCACGGCGCCACAGCCGTAGAGCAAAGCCCGAACTTCGAACACGAAGAGGTGTTCGCTCTAGACTTGTTTAAGTAGCCACGGTGATAACTTTTACGGATTCACCCGCAATGCACAAATTGTGCGAAAATTCCACAGAGGAAAAATCATTCACACCTTGACATCAAATCAATTGCAAACAAATTGAATTGCGGGTGCCTCCGTAAAAGTTATCACCGTGGCTAGTCCCGGTATACTTCAATAAATTCTACATCCATCAAAGAAAAGTGGTGCGAGTAGACCTTTTTCACGAAGACAATTTTCATTCATGCTACCACCCGGTACTATGTAGAGTTGTCCCATTTCCCTTCGGCTGCTCATATTCTGCTTGAATTCATGGCGATTTCCCGGGACAAACAGATTCTACATCCATCAAAGAAAAGCGGGACGAGTAAACCTTCGCACGGAGACAAGTTTCATTCATGCACGCACCAGATATTTTTTTTCATTCCCAGATACTGTAACCTACTCCGTATCGCCCGCATCTCCTCTTCCCTCTTTTTCCCTGCCGTCGGTCCAACCCCACCCATACCCTAACACACTTCCCTGAACGCCTACGCAGCCGAGCCGGTTCCATTCGTGAAAAAAACACCCTTTCACTTTCCTCCCCGCAATATCCTTTCTCTCTTCCGCCCCACACAGGGTTCAGGGGCGCCGAGTTGGGAGACTTCGTACGTGAGGGTTGCGTGGGTGGAGATGGGACCGTCCCCGCGATTCTCCGCCCCCCGGGGGCGGTGCGGGGCGGGATGTCGCTGGGATGAAGGGGGAATAACAGAGGTTCCAAAACTGAATGGTCACCATGACAACGAGACTGATGCTTCTAACCCCACCCCCATCTCACTCCATCCACCCGCTTTTATCCTTACCGCTAGGCCTTTCCTTCCTTCCCGCTAGGAATGTGTCACGAGTATTCATTCACTTACAAATTACATTCTGTATAGTACAGCTAAAAAAAAAAGCATTAGCCTCAACCATATTCAAAACTTACCTTAATGTAGGATTTTTATTTCTGACTACTTCTACGTCCTGTATTGACTAAGAGAAATGACAAAGAATGGCTCGGTTAAATACGTTTGTCATTTCACCATAATGAATCATTTTCTATTTTTAAATGCAATGAAAACTTTTTCATGGATTCATCTCCTCTATGGTAACAGTAAATCTTTGGAGAAGTAAATACAAGGTGTGAAAATCGAGATTTTGAGTATGATAATTCACTGTCCTGCTTTCAGCTAGTTTCTAATAGCTCTAATAGTACTTACAGTTACATAAGCATCGGGATAAATAATACTCGTTAATCGAGTACATGAATAACAGGGAATGCAGGTATAGTCAAAGACGAAAGAAGATGAATTGAAATTGATAAAAGATTTCTGAATTAAAATTTCTTAACCTTCATCCCCCTACAAAAATCTTACCTTCCCATGTGTTTTTCACACTTTCCTTACGATCACTGTATCATATTTTTGAAGAGTAATCGATGATATGAAGTAATAATCGAAAAACACTTAGGTCTTATAATATAATAAAATTCTCTGAGAAATTTATTTATTTACCACGAGGACAAAAAAACAGCAACTTGTTTAATTAATTTCAGCAAAAAAGTAAAAAAAAACGGCGTCCAAAGCGAAAGAAAAAATGACACAAAACGTTTTTGCGATGAACACATTAAAAACAGAAGCAGCATTTACTTTATTACTCAATTAAATCCGAATCAATTAACATGTGAACTACTTTTTCCAGTCAAATTTATTGCATTCATATTTAGAATTTTCATCAGTCAGGCGACTGCTCAGCGGTTCTCTCACTTCGCGCGTCATGGTACTACTGTCTGTAAAAAAAAAGCAAGACACACGAATTTGAGGAGCTCTATCGTCTAAACGAAGCAATCAACTTAAATTCGACAAAGATAAAACGATAGAGAATTTATTTCTACGTTGCATCATTTACTTTTTAAAAAAATTCGGCCCCATATTACTTTACCTACTTAATTTTTTCTGAAAAAAGTGCCCTTTTTTGCTCGTAAAATCAAGCTGCCTGACTTTAAGCGCTTAGTAATCCTGTAGTTTTCGTTCCAATTACTTAGAATTTTTATATCAGAAAGCCAGATCTATTTCACAGTTCACATATTTCACACAGTTTAATAGTTCACAGAAAACATATTGTTTATAACATGAAAATTGATGGATATGTTGTAATCAACGCTAATCTCTGCTAACGTATCTGCAAATCTCTAGTAACTTCCCGGACGCAGTGACCGATATTCTAAGACTTTTCCCAGATTTTTTGACTCATTTCAAATCCCCTTTTGGCTTTTCCCTAATTTTTCTTACCTGCAACAACCTTCTTGGCGGATGGGTTTTGTGGCGCCCGCTCGAAGGACATCAAATTCGCAGGGCAACTTCCAGCATGTTGGTAATGGTTTGGTAAATGGCTTACCCACGTAAAGCAATCGTACTTTCATCAAATTTAAACCCCTACCTTTTCACTTAAAATGCATCAATAACGTGTGAAATTTTAGAATTTAGTACTAACAGTGCGTAGAAATTAGCTGAAAGCAGGTCATTGAATTATCATTCTTCCCAACGAGACGATGAATCCATCAAAGAGAATTAATTACGTAAAAAAAGATAATTTATGATGAAATAACAAACGCATTGAACTGAGCCATATTTATAATTATATTTGGCCAACTCAGGACGTAGGAGTTGTAAGAAATAAAAATCCTATAGCAACGTAAGTTTAGAATGTGGGTGATGCTAATATATTCCGCAAAAGTTGTATTATGCGTTAGTCGCGCTAACATATTTTCTACAAGTATTTGAACTTTGTGAACGAGTCTCTCATTTACAAAAGAAGCACCTTCCAATGCCTCTGCATTGCTTTTTTTCAACTTTACCCTATCTCAATTCTCGGAAACACTGTTATAAGCTCTTCCTTCTCATAATCTTCCCTTGAAACTCCTTTTCCTTTCCAAGTATTTATACCTACCCATGAAATGCAGTATGCCTATTTAACCCGACCTTGATATGACCCACTTGGACCGAGTCCACATTTTCATAGAGCTTCACGTCGGATACACGGAAGGGGTTGAGCCTTTTTTTTATCTTTTTTCTTTCCGGCGGATAATACCCTAATATTACGTTCGGCCACGTACTTTTAACTCACCTGCAACGAGAACATTTTTGCGGCAATGAAAAAATATGGAATAACATATACTCCCCGAATGAGGAAGTTATAGGATTATGAACAAGCACAGAGGCGTATATGCTTATTTAATTTTATTTGTCCAGCATGAGTGCTTATTTTCGATTTGTCCTTTTCTTCCGTGCGGGAACATTCAAAAGCAAATACAAGATTTTTAGTTTCTTAAAGTAGACACAGAACTGAGTAACGTAGGATAAGGAAGTAGACCTATGAAACAATGGATATCATTAAGGCAGTTGAGCATGAAAAATTGGCGACGAAAATAGCTGGGCTTAGGGAAAGTTCCAACGGCATATCTCCATGGTAGAGCAGTATACGTTTTCCTGAGGTCTCATACATCACGGAGAATCATAAATTTCCATTACATCCCTCTTGAGATTCTTTTACTCCAACAAGAAGAGTGTATACTGTGTTATAACTATTTCTGTTATAGGCACATATATGCATGACAAAAAGCACATGGATGATATTTGCTCTTCTTCAAAGAAAATATTCGTGTTTCCAAAAGGTAAACGATTATAAAAAATCTCACTAATTTCTATTATATATATATTTTATAGCTAGATTCCACTGCAACTACTACTCTGTAATCTATTTTAATGCTGAATCCAGAAGATTTGGACTACCTGATGCAACAGAATGGCTTTTTCCGCAAAAAAGTCATTTATAGCACCAATTTCCCCAAAAAAGTCAGTCACTATAGGAATCGCTAACTGCAGAAAGGTATCATGTCAAAGTTTGACGATTTTTACTTTTTTTCCTTTAAGTTGTTGCTCGGAACAAGACTCAACTTTTCGTACTAAAAGGAAACATTTCAGCTCGGTGTTATTAGCCTGACATGTTTCATTTTGATAGGAAACGCTGACTCTGGCACCTAGAAACAACTTAAAGAAAAAAAGAAAATGGGTCTAATTTGGACATGATGCTTTTTTACAGTTAGCGATTCATATATATTTGTTTAAAAAAAGGAAGTGATTTGAAAATTTGATGGTAAATTTCGAGCCTTTTCGTTCAATAAATACAAGAAGGCTTTAACTGGAGGAAGAGTTCTCGGGTTTCCAGCCGGGTCCAAGGGTTTTTCTGCACCGACGCGACGTTTCGAAGGCTAACTCTGCCATCGTCTTCAGAGTGAATCGCCTGTTTTTCATTAAAATTGCTCTCCAGCTCTCCTCCACCTCTCCATTGTTCTCCAGCGGCGTTGAGGGGATATATCCTACCAAAGTCTCAGAGAAATGAAAAATTATTTAAAACTATTGTCTAGTTTTGACAAATAATAACCACATCTGCTTGAAGTTTAATTTTAAGCGCCAAGGCTTTAATTTCATAGCTTAAATTCACAAACGCATTCTTTTCATGATTAAATGTACGATTCGCTTCGCCATAAAGTACGATGAGAGAAACTATGATACGATAGAAGAATAGATAGCGCAATAGGCGACTCAGCTCAGGGTCACGGGAACACGGTGCAGTAAACACGCTGTCCATTTTCAAGGCGGGATATAAGTTGAAAACGCCACGGACGAGGGGCGTAAATAGGAATCTTATGAGGCTTCGCCCACACTCTGTTATCCCTTAATTCTCCGCTCCTCGCCCCATCAATTCTTCGGAAAACTGACCGGGGGGACCGTTTTGTCCTCCCAGCCGCCATCGTGCGAGCAACCTCGATTCATCATCCCGCCACCACGGGTCAGCGCACGATAACAACGACACTCCCACCTCGCCGCCCACACGACCCCCTCTTACCCCCTATAACCTCTCGCAATTTCCCATCCCCCCCCCAAAAAAACTCAATTCCCCAACAAATGACGTGAGCTGCCATCGTTGCCATCACTGTAAATCGCACGCCTTCGTCCGTTTTCCAGCTAATCTTCGTCATTTCGATACGATGCTCTCCAGTGGCGTCACTATGGGGTGGTGTGGGGGGGGGGGGGGTAATATATTAGTCCCCCTAATATTAGTTACAAAATTTGTCACATTAAAATATTTTAATTAAAAAATATTCTGAGCTATGGGGGTGGGGGGAAGTCTATCCCCAAAAATCTTGAGGTACCAGAATAGGACAAAGTTTTTTTTATTTCATTTACTTCATCATACTAAAGTATTACCACAAGAACGCCACCATTCGAGCAAACGATGAATTTCCACCAACTTCATCATTCGCGAGAATAATTAAAATCAAGATTGATGAATAACAATTGTTAAAGTTCTTAATTTTTTGGGGGGGTATGAGGGGATATATCCCACCAAAGCCTCAGAGAAATGAAAAATTATTGAAAACTATTGTCTAGTTTTGACATATATCAACTGCATCTGCTTGAAGTTAAATTTTGAGCGCCAAAATGATGTGAAATGTATTTCCAGGCATGTCGTTTTTTTTAAATTTTCCTAGACCACTTTTACCTGGGGGGAGGGGGGGGATCGCCACTCCAAGCCATCTCACCCCCTCCCCCAAAGCATATTCCTAGTTACGTCACTTATGCTCTCGCATAGAGTTTTCTATTTTGATATCATACCTAAATTACCGCTATCGGTTCAGGCCATGGGCGTACCCAGCGGGGAGCAGGGGGGGAGGGCAACTGCCCCCCTCCCATAGAAGCGAAAATAATTTTAGTTCAAAACAAAAGTTATGAACAAATTGTCCTTTTGAAGAAAAATGATATTAGTATAAGACATGGAACTAAAATAAAAATTATGATTATTTTTTCAAGCAAATAATTATAAAAACTAATAAATTGCTGTCATAATTTCCTTAAAATTTTCGTTTCATTAACCTTTTCTGAGCAAAAAAGTAACAACTTGAATGACCACATATAGTTTTGCCACCCCCCCTCCCCTTGTTTTGATTCTGGGTACGCCCATGTCCCAGGCTACACTTTGTGTAAGCAGAGATGGGCAGTATCGAAAATACTTGTATTTGAAATACGTATTTTCGATGCTTTTGTAGTTTGTAATTTGTATCGGAAATACATTTTCTGATAGTATTTTGTAACGAAAATACATCTAAAGAGTAGTTTGTATTTTTAAAATACATTCAAAATCAAAATACATGTAATGTTTTTGTGCATAATTAGAAAGATCAAGCGACGAGATGGCAGGTATCCCGAATGAGTCTGTATTAGCCTGCCATCTATGGGACAATAAATTGCCCCTTAATTTACTTCTGTAACACCCGTAGGCGCTTGTATATTTGCAAAACGTAGTCGCGTGTGGAGTATTTTGCGAAACGAAGTTGTGCATTGAGTAATTTGTGGAGGGGACTTGTAGAATCTGATGGTGTTCCCAAAGGTACAGGGGACATTTTTCTCCATTTTAATTAAGACATTTCGCCATGGGTAATGGTCTAATTGCCAGTTTCCTATAAATACGCTGTGAGAATGTTTGAGCCTCTCATTCCAAAAATGGTTCATATTTGAATTGATTTTAATTTTTTATTAGCTAAGAACTTCGGTGAAGGCATGTATTTCGTATTTTAATATAGTATTTTGAAATTACATTTGTATTTAGTATCGAAAATACAATTTTTAGAAGTAATTTGTATTTTGTAATTGAAATACAGATTTTAAAAGTAATTTGTATTTTATATCTAAAATACATTTGACATGTATTTTGCCCATCTCTGTGTGTAAGTTCATTTTAACTTTATTGAAATGAAAAAAATTGTTGTATTCCACCAATTTATTTCTAGGTTCAACTAGAAAAATAAATCGTTCAAAGTGGCGAGTTTTACGGCTGTGTGAATAGATTGGTGATTTGTTTTTGAGTCATCCGTCCCCCAAATGTTAGTCACAAATTTTGTCACATTAAAATTCTTTTTTTAATATCTGAGCTCTGGGGGGAGGGGGGTTAATCCCCCAAAAATCCTGAGGTACCAGAATAGGAAAAAGTTTTTTTTATTTCGTTTATGTTATCATGCCTAAATATTACCACAAGAGCGCTACCATTCGGGCAGAGAATTTGGATGAATTTCCAGCATCTTCATCATTCGCGAGAGAAATTAAACTCAAGATTTATGAATAACAATTGTTAAAATCCTTAATTTTTCGGGGGAAAAGGAATTCCTCTCCTCATTCTTTGGTAAAATATCTATCTTATTTTAATATCTCAGCCGAACCTGTAAATATAGCGCGGTCCCAAAAGCGTGTTCTTCGTGTCGCCTTGTAAGGTGCCTGTCATAATTTTCTCAAGCAACATAAAGCACTCAGGGTCTCTAGCGGCTTCCTGCCTAATTCTTTTAAAATATGTGGGACACTATCTATTTTTTAAATGTATGTTAAACCATTTTATATAAGGCCAACATGTTCACAGACCTCTATGGAAAGGGAACCACTATTTTATTAGTAGGTGATGATTATGATCACGAGTGGAAGAGACCAAAATAAGCAGGGCTATTTATTAAACGGATGATAACTCGCTGATTTGATGCTTTCCATTATGATCTATTACTGGAGGTTCAGGCAGTGATTTTTGCGGAGGAAGTCCGAGAACGGTTCGGGTTCTGTGCAAAGGGAGATTGAAATTCGCAAATAATGAGAAGAAAATTGAAGTTTCGTCGGCGTTGTTTACATTAAAAATTCTATGCACTTGTTTGAAAAAAGTAATAAATTTTTAAATCGTCTAGCATAATTCCGCAGTTTACCTCATTTATTTGGCTCTCTCCTCTGAGGAAACTTCACATTCATTAATGTTATTCGATGGTTTAGATTAGTTATAGAGCCAACTTATACCGCTATATATGATGGATACTAGCAGTAGCGGATCCAGGATAGGGACAAGGGGGGGGGGGGAGCTAGGTATGCGGTAAACTCCCAGAAGTATTGCGGGTCCGCACAAAAATTAACACCCTATCTAGTGAAAATTGGATGTCCAAGGGGGGGGGGGATTTGCACCCTTAGCCCCTCCCCCCATAGATCCGCCACTGTATACCAGTAGGGATATAAGGCACTTAAAGTAAATAAAGATGCGAAATCTGCCGTAATTTAATTTTTCTCAATAGCAAGCTCTCTCTCTCTGCGTCGTAAATGTAATCCATAGCTATTTCATTACCTCATGTCGGGAGCGATAAAAATCAATCCATAAATGAATATAAAAAAAAATCTCTATAGCCCTGTTTTAAGTGCATTGAATCGTATAAAAATCGTTTCCCAAGTATGCAATGCAGCGGAAACAAATAAGATACACAGTCACCTTAACGTTTCCACACTCGGCACGGAATATCTATACGACGAAAATTTTGAGAAAGTACGAGTATTGCGTTAATGAGACACATTGTGAATGTTAGCGATATGCAGAAAAAGTAAACTACGCCAGAGAAAAACGCAAAACCGCCAAAGAGAAACGCTTTATGACTCCCAAAATTTCAAATAGCCACACAAACATGTTACTGCGGAAGGAATGAAGCAATGCCTGAGACAAGTGTCTCTCTCTGAAGCCGAGCCAAGACAGTCAACGCCAAAGTAAGCCATAAATATTCCTTCCGGCACGCCACTACAGCGCACCTTCTATGTTGTCTCGCACATTTCAAACCGGCGCTTCTTCCCCTTTTTCCACAGCAGATGACTTTGTGATACCTCCCGGGGTCAGCTGTCTGGTTACAAAGAAATCCTTTTCCATTTTTGGGAATACAAAGAAAGAAAAGGCCGTGGAAGAAGAATCCTGATATGTTTGATTGTATGCGAGGTGACTTTGTGGAAGTTTCTCATGGATAATTAAATACGTTGATCGCTTTATCTATTCCACACACTTCAATGGAATAATACGGTATTTCCTACATAAAATCTCACGGAAGTGTTGTAACCGGTCGAGATGTACCAAATAAAGTGCGTGAACTATTTAAAGTGATCGACTTATTTAATTAAACAAGGTTTCTGTAAAAAGGTTTCTGTGTTTCTGTAAACTGTAAAAAGTACGTTGGGATTAATAACATATCCTGATATATTTGATTGTATGAGTGTTGACTTTGTGGAATTTTCTCATGATTAATTGAATAAGTTGACCGCTTTATCTATTCCACACACTTTTTACGGAATAATTACATTATTTCCTCCATAAAATGTGATGAAAGTGTTGAAAACGGACGAGATGTACCAAATAAAGTGCTGGAAATTGGCAAATTGATCAAATTACTTGATTAAACAAGGTTTGCTGTAAAAAGTACGTTGGGATTAAAAAAATGTTCAATTTTAAAAACAATGGAAATGGAAAGAGAAGCATGGCTGCAACAAGACGTAGCCTTTAGTACAGAGCTCTGTATGAAATAAGTGGCTTTGTACGCCGTCACGCGCACGGGTGCAAAGTTACTAGGGTTATTAAAAAAGTATTCGCCGTAACTATTTGAATTTGGCACCAAGGACAGAACACGCATGCGTACCGACTCCCGGCATGCCTTGCGCGTCAAGCGCCGCCATTAGCGTTGTTACTGTTGCTGTGTACTATTTACAGTGTCAGTTTACAATATTTAAGACAATTAATCAGCCCTCCGATTGTGAAGTACACACAGTGACGGTTTTTGTCCGCAAGAAACTTTTCAGCGACAGAAATTCATCGGCAGATTACTGAAGTTTACGGTCCTAACATAATGAGTCACAGTATAAGTATTGCGCAAGTGGGTACGAGCTTTGAGAGAGATGAAGTGAAATAAGAAGCGGATAAAGACTGGTTATCCTCGCAGGCGGCCGATTTCGACTTTACTTAGGTATTCAAAAACTTGTTGAACGATGTGACAAATTTTTAAATAAGTATGGAAATTATGTAGACAAATAGAGAAATCTGTAAGGAATGTAAATTATTCAACTTTTTTGAAAAAAAATTGATTTTTGATTTTTTTCTCTTAAGCGGACATTACTTCTGGAATAATTTAATATATACGCCAAAGATGAAGTTCGGCATGAAAAAAAATTTAGTACAGCCAGGATTCGAACCGCTGTAGAAGGGAAAAAACCCTTAAAAAGTTGCGAAATAGTCCAAAACGTTTACTCACAGCCGTAATAGTCATGGATGTGAATTTCTTTTCCACTCCCATAATCTTATGCTGCGCTAGGGTCTCCATTATACCTGGAAAGAAGAAGAGAAATGTTACCATTGCATAGACATACAAACTCACCAATGTATCTCTACCGTAGTCATAGACTAGGATTTTTTTCTAGGGGGGGCACAAGGATCAGACAGGAAAAACGGTATTTTAATATGTCATATTAAAAACAACAGAAAACACCATTACTGTACGAAACATTATCTTTATATTAATATGAAAGTTATTAATATGAAAATAATATTAAGTTACTGATACAATAACGACAATTTTCGAGCCTGTATCATAAATCTTGTCTGTTTTTCAAGCGTCTGGGGGGGGGGGGGGAGGCATGTGCCGCCGTTCCACCCTCTAAATCCACCTATGACCGTGGTCAACTTTTGCGTGACAAGATCAGGCAGATGGAATACAAAATCATAAGACCTTAGTTTAGCCCACAGCAAATAAAATTAAAGCGTGTCCTTAAAATAACTGTAGTAACTGTTAATTACTACAATTGCATTTCAACTACAATTAAAATCAAATTTCAACTTGATAGCTATAACTTGGGCTACAATTTCAATTAAATGGAATTAACTGCTGCAATTGACGAACAAATACGTTACTTGCACGAATATTCCCTGCTGTGACTGTTAATGACTATAGTTGCATTGAAAGTAAAATTAAAATAAATTTAAACTTTTAAATCTATAAACTTGGCTACAATTTCAATTATAAGGAAAAAATGCTGTTATTGACGAACAAATACGTTATTTGTAAGCATATTGCCTGGCATAATTTGCGCGAAAAAGTATTAATTTAAAATTTTTAAATTGATTGTTTTAGGCGCATCTTGGAGAATCATTAAAAAAATATTAAAATATGAATGTGTCACTATATAAGCATTTAATTAACTACATTCTCACTGAGATTAATATACCCTACAGCCTTGATAGACGTCGTATATAGTCGTAAAAAAATTTCCAACTGCTTACGCGAGAAATATTTGTTTTGAATCACGCAGATGCGAACACCCCTACCACCATAACGTCTCACATAAATCACGGGCAACCAATTTGAGCGACTTACTGCAAGCTTATCTTACGACCTCTCTTCTATAGAAAGCCAATCCAATTAGCTCCCACTCGATTTATTCCCCACTTTTCCCGTATCACATCAATCCAATCCCATTCTACCCTCACATTTCAACCTGTCGACGCCATTTTGGTTCTGCCTCCCTTATCTAAATGTTGATGACAATACCCGGCGCGGTCCTATCTCTATCCCTTTGACTGGGGGGCTCTCAGATTCAACCCTACCAGCGTCGAGGCAGAGTGAATTACTCTTCCGTCCAAGTTCACTGAAGCCATCGTTTCATATCATTGCTTTGGCCACTAGCGCGTCAAAACGCTACCCACGTCACTCCGGTTGTAAATCGGACGGCTAGTCCAGTAATCAGTCCTTTCCTTCATTCGCCACCGCCTTTATATGGAAAAAGCATAGAAACACGCCCAGGAAAGTTATAGCCACGAACATTATAAAGAAAGATCCTCAAGTTGGCCTCTAAATGTGTTGTCACCCATCGAGTTTTAATAATAATAATGGTAATAGTAATAATAATTTTATTGAATGCATAAAAACGAACAAACTTTGTATTAATCCACCAATTTATTTACGCGGTACGACTAGTTTCGACGCAGCGGCGTCATCCTCAGGTACCTGAGATCGTACCGCGTAAATAAATTTGTTTAATTAATACATAGTTTGTTCGTTTCTATTCATTGAAATGAACTTCCACAAAGTTGAGCCTGTGACTATAGAGATTAATAATTTTATTATTTTTGCTATAACAATGTACAGTAACTTTTTCAACACTATAAAAAACCATTTAATATATAAACCATACTAAAAATAAAAAGCCACACATCATTCCCACTATACTCGACTCACATTGTACCCTACTCAAATCATCAAATTAGGACACTCAACCTTTCATATTTCAAGGAAAATAAACCATTCCTAAGGTAGCGGATATCGTTTCTTAATTGATCAACAGAATGTAAGGTCACAAATAGAGTAATATGTAACGCAATAAGATGTCTTTATTCGGGCGAGGTTGAGACGAAGAAGTCCCCTCTTCCATCTAACCCCTCGATAGCGTCAATGCAAACACATTTAAAAACTGTAGATAAACGTTCACAATACAAAAGATATACAGTATACACTACTTGTGAAATGTCATAGAAGGTGAACAAGTAAAAGTGAAAATTTTGTGTAAAATAAAGATTTCTGTTTGTGGGAAAAAAATATGAGGATAAGGTTGTAGCATCCTTCAGCGAAAATACCCACTGCAGGAAAACGCCCACACAAGAAGGGGGGCGTGAAAAACCTGCGAAAACCTAATGAGTGAGAGCTAATGTCATGTTACATGTAAAAAAAACATAGTTAAATGGGTTTGAAAAAGTCGCCACTCGTGCCGCTGACAGACAAAGTTATCCGAGGTTCACGGGGAAATCAGGTATAATTAGTGATATCAAACAAAATTTATATACATGATGACGTGATTTATAAAATTCATTACTTTTCAATGATTCCCCTCGCAATCACAAACATTACGCTGCAAAATTTCGGAAAAATATTGATCGCATTGCACACATCAACTCGTCCCGGAAATTTTTGAAAGCTGATTAAAATGCGGCCGAAGTGGCAACATAAATCAGCCTAGGCCCGTTTCACATGTACGCGGATGGTCCGCGTTCCGCGCTACGCGCGCGGGGCGCTGTTCACATAGGCGCGGACGAAACCCGTCTGCGTCCGGCGCAATATCAGCTGGTGCAGCTTGCCTAGGTATGAGAACGTCATGCTGCCAAGTGCAATTCAAGCAATTGCAGTATACGCGGTCAGAAAAAAACAGAAGAAAAGTGCCCATAAAAGGAGGTTTAGGGTGCACCCCATTGTGGCACAAAGAAAATTAAATGCAGCTTTCGTGACTACATTTAAGGGGGTTCGTGCTGATGAAAGTTTTTCCCTCCCTTTTTCTACGTCCGTTTAACAGTTGAAATTATCACTTATATCATTAGAGTTTAAATGCATTTACATTTTTACGGAGTTTTTCCCAAGATCAGAAAATAAATGAGAAGTAATCGATATGAGTATGGCTAATTTTAAATATTCGCCGCTCCCTTCAAGGATCGGGAACATTTCCAGCCGCTATGAGGATTTAGTGCTCACAGCAACACGTGGAGCTGAGCATTTGAAAATCCACGAGGACGCAACACACATCTAGAGATACTGACGCCATCGATTGTATGTAAATGGCAGCAATAACTGTCCGAACGAGAGTAGATATATGTTCGGTAGAAGAGACCCTGCTTCTCATCGGGACCATTAGCGATTTCTGAAGGATCGTTAAGAAACGAATCTAAGTTGGCATAGCTGGAAAACAAAAACTCTAATATTCGTGAAACTACTGCTCAATATAGATACTTTTTCCCCTATAGCAAAAAATAATTTCGTCAATCTTCAGTAATTACCGATGATAAATCTTTCTATGCACGATTTGACAGTTGTTCTTTTAATTATGCAGTCACGATATTGGTATAATAACAGTATGGATGACGCAATGAATTTTCTAAGCCGAAGCGTCATGGACAGAAATGGAGATACGAGCAATGATTATTATATTATTAAAATATTCTAACGGCAAAGGTAGGTTTACATGGATCCTGATTCTCATTGCGACCATTAGCGATTTCTGAAGGATCGCTAAAAAACGATACTTAAATGACATAGCTCGAAAACAAAAACACTAGTATACGTGAAAGTACTGCTCTCTACAGATATCTTTCTTACAGAGTAAAAAAAACAATTTCTTCCATCATCAATATTTTGCAAAGAAAAGCTTTTCTAGCCATGAAAGAAAAATTTTTCTTTTCATTATACATATTTCATTATTTCCTGTATACCCGTGGTTAAGGTATGATTGAAAATTAACACCCAGAAGCCGGAGACCATGTCGGTAGAGATGACACAATGGGTTTTCCATGTCCAAGCGTCATCGTCAGAAATGGCGAAGGAATTATTATATAACCTTTAAACATTGTTACGGCTAAGGTAGGTTTACATGGAAATTTTGCGAATCACCCCTGCCAGTCACCTCTACTAAATAGGATATCCCTTTTAAATTCCCAAAAGGGACAATATTTCATCTCCGCAAAAAGAATTGAATATTACTATCACTTTATGTAGAACATATCCGTTTCCCAGAAGACTGGAGGCGTTCAAAATGTGAGTAAGGAGAAAAATGGAGAAAGTAAAGTGGATAGAGGGGGGGAGGACCGACGAAGTGCTGAACATGGTAGGTGAGGAGAGGCAGATTCTAGATAAGATATGGAAGAAACAGGAGGAATCGATGTACTCAAAGGGGAGAGGATGTTGAAATCCGTGTTAGAGGGAATTCTAACACCAGCATGGCCGAAAGAGTTATTTAATAAGTTAGATTTTCAAAAGAAATTTTCAAAAAATCCAGCACGGAGAACAAGTTTTCTTGGCAATCGAGAACGAGTAAAATCCTCTATCGCTTTCTATATGAAGGATAGATTAATTGGAAGTAGAGAAAAGGCTACAGAAGAGTCTGATCTGGAGTGTACCGCTTTACGGGTGGAAACATGGACATAAAGGAAAAAGGGTGAGAAAATTCGTTCGAGATGCGGGTCAGGAGAAAGTGAAATGATGGAGAGAAGGAGGAACTAAGAAGTGCTGTACATGGTGGGCGAGGAGGGGCAGCAACTAGAAGAGATACGAGGGAACAAAAGGTATGGATGGAAAGAGGACTTAGTCGGGAGGGGATGTTGAAAGCCGTGTTAGAGGGAAGAATGTAGGGTATACGAGGGAAAGGTAGGAAGGATGTTTAGATATAATGAAAGGAAGTAGGCCATACCGTGAATTGAAGAGATGAAATACATGAAGAAAGGAGGGGCTGCAAAAATGCTTCTTAAATACTACATGGAAACTACCTTAATAGGTAGAATATTTTAATCATAGTAATATTCCCCCTCCCTGCATACCTAATATTCTTTCGTCAGACGCAGTTTTTAATATACGCACTATGCTCCGTTTTCTGGATGATAGCGAAGCTCCACAAAAATATTAACTGTATCACAAACATTGAGCAATTCATAATGATACTTCAGCAAAATAATTTATATTCTAGTAGACACTCCAATTCTTGGTGAAAAAAGAATCCATAAGTGGCCGAGTATCACTACTGGAGGGGCTAGGTGGTCGTGACTCACGCAGCATGATTGCGAAGAGGGCAACACCTGACCCGTAGCGATCACACGGAGTTTGAAAGTCTATATGCGCGCAAACTCCCTGTTTCTTCGCGAAAAAAGAGATTGAAATCGGCCACGAAGGTGTTATATACATCGCTGAGACTGGAACTGCCCATTGTATGTAAATCTCACCACTATGCAAAGAAAGTATGGACAAAAAATGTGAGCGGTACAGGGGATCAAGGGAGTTTATCTCGAATAATTTTATCTTATTTGAAACCACTCAGTAGGGATAGAAAAACTTGTGGTTACAGAATGGCAAATTTGGAAAATAAATAAGTTGAATGTTGACTCACGTCGAAATATATCGGTTGAATTAAATGTTTGAATAAACCATCTTGTTCAAGTGATATCTTAAAGCCATATTATTTTTCTATATTTTTGGTAAATATAAAAGGTTGGTAAAAGGTTGGTAATTATAAAAGGTTGATTGAAATAACTTTTGATGCCATTGAAAAGTTATTGTAAAGGGTCGGTATATTGTATTAAACACACTTGACATCATATGCGTTGTACATTACATGTTGTATTTCATCATACGTTCAATGCAGTTACGAAAATATTACGCACAAAATGTTTTTTTTCCTCTAGGTATTGAGTATTTTGGTTCTATCATTTCCACAGTTTATGAAATTTGAAGTTAGCCTAAACACAGGCTCATTGCCTTACAGGCTTCCTAACATTCTTGAATGGATATAATAACCCGTAAAAATATGTACGCACGGAAGAATAAATTATATTATATTATTTGTTCACAATAAAAAACAAAAAACAGTCGTGTGTATTCAGAAAATGAGGCATGGAAAGTAACTGCAGCGGAAAAAACAAAGGTGGCCGTCTTCGAAATTTGGTGCTGCATAAGAACTATGAGGACCAAATAGACCGACCGAGTTAGAAATGAGGAAGCACTAAGTACAGTAGGAGAAAAGAGAAACTCCATAAAAACCTTGATAAGAAGACGGAACATCCTTATAGGACACATTTTGAGATATGATGGCCTGATGAAGACAATCGTCGAGGGACAAGTGGAAGGCAAGCACGGAAAAGGAAGACCTCGAAAAAAATATATGGAACGGGTAAAGAAGTATGTGAAAGAGAAGAAATACGTAGATGTCCAATCTTAGGATTGTTGACCAATGATAATGATGGGTATTCAGAACTAAAAATGCATTCATTCAGGTTTTAAATTTTATTAAAGAGCAATTAAAATGCGCGAACAGCCAAATCGAACACAGCTTGTAAACAATTTCAATAAAGAGGATGCTTTTCATTTCGAATTCAAAGGAAGTTTTTTTTCTGATTTCAGAGGCCACTAACTTCTAATCACTAACATGCCAGCGCTTTATACGAAAATACGAGGCCTAGGTTTTGTTTCGATCCCGAATGAAATTAAAATCATCAAGGAGTTTCGTTTCAACCAGGGACGAAGCGCATCCTGCTGGCAGATTTCTGAACTGACTGGCCTCGACAGCTCTGAAACCGAAACTAATCGACTCGACAGTCGTAATACTACTCGAACCACTCGAGTTGAGTACCAGCTTCTCGACTCGACTGGAATTTTCGAGTACGCGCACATCCCTAATCTTGCTCATCAGACAAGAAGTACTACTCCTCTATCTACTAGAAATTTCCGCAAAATATGTAATCTAAGGTATTTTCTTCTAACGGTAATATTTGCCCATTCTAAATTCCTGATTAATTCAGTAACACTACTATATTTATCGTATTAATTTTTGACAAAGCTTGCTGCTCGTCTATGTATTCTATCTACCTATATCAGAAACCTATTTTCACACGCGTCTCATGCTCAAGCGGCGTAATCCTCATAAGATCTTACGTGGGAATAATGATACAAGTAAATACAGCAATTCATTTCTAACTAAATATCGACAATGCATTATTAAACTACGTAAGTACACTCTGTATATTAGCAAAAATCGGTGGAAAGGTTCCTAATTGGCTATCATTAATGGACGAAGTAGGGGAGCGATGGTATTTTTCCTCCGCGTACGATTCTGAGAATGTAATCCACATGACACGTTTGGACCACAGCCAAAAGTTCAAAAGAATTCCATGCAACGACAATGGCAGCAAATATAAAGGGTAAAAAAGAACATCCTCACATAAAGTACCATGTGGACATAATACGACACGTAAAAAAGTCACTAGTGGCAGCAATTTGTTCACGGTCTCGTTCCTTCGCAATGAAGTGTAAGAAGAAGGCAGAACGTATTTCCAGGAATCAAAGCTACCGGGAATAAGATGTTATTGCTAGAAAAAGTCACTTTCCGCAGGATGAATTCCAAAAACGCTCGGTACATGTGGCTGAAATGACAAAAATGCGCATTCCCTCTCCATCTACTGCGGTGAAGCATACTGCCCTCTAAACAACGGCTCAGCGAGGGGGGGGGGGTCGGGGTATAAACCCCCCCTCCCCCAAGGCTCAGAGAAATTTTTAAGTCTAATTAATTTTACTCGATTGAATTAATATTACTTGCAGAATAGTGTAAATACTAATGAAATATCCCCCAGAAGGCAGCAAAACTCACCATTTACGTTAAATATTTTATGGGAGGAGGGCCCTCGCACATCCCGCTTACCCTGGCGCGTATTCCATACCCCTAAATTCTCGGGTTTTAGTTGCTCCTAAAACCCCACTACCTTTAATTCCTAGCTGCATCCCTACCTCCGAATATTAGTCCATCCCACGAAAATGGGATGACACTATTAAAAAAAATAGACCTATAAAATTAATTTACAATTACCTTGATTCCCACTTTTACAGTCCCGATATTGTGTCCTTCATCATCATTAGAGTAACTTTCTGCCACACCCGTTCAAACTCCCAACTCCACATGTCAATACCAAGGCTATCAAAAATTAAGCGCTCTCTATTCTACCGATTTTACATCCTGAGTAATTCTTTCCCAACTGACATTGATCCCTTTTCGTTCTTAAAAATTTTTACTGACTAGCCATCATCTCATTTAATGCAAAATGACAATATAACTTGGAAAATACTGAAGTTGAGGCCACCGTAATGGATCAGTTAAATTCAGTCAGTTCTTTAAATTGATTGTTATAAGTGCATTTTAATTCGGAATTCTTGCAGTATGGAAGACGCTCTGCCACCGAGTCTGACAAAAAAGTAATCGGAGTTAGTTTATTTTTTTTTATTTTAACCATTTTATTAAAAGAATTAAAATAAGATTTAAAAAAATAAAGAAAAATGTGCCGCTCCAAAAATTAAATAAGCAACATAGAAAAAAATGTCAACAGTAAAAACATTTGCAGTATTGAAATATAAAATTAAATACACTAGGAAACAGGCTAATCATACGCTAATTGGTAGATCCTTCCGCATTGATTCCATCACATCTTGGTTCGTTAATCTTGACCCGAAAAACACCAATGCTCCGGAAAAGACGTGTTAAATCTTTTTCCAATTTCTATGAGATTTTACTTTAAGTCCAAGAACTCCGGCATTTCCAAATGCTCCTTCATCTAGTAAAATCCAACACCTTACCTACCGCATGGTGTACCAGCCAAAATGCAATATTTTCAACAAGATAACCGACAACATTACAATATCTAACATAGTTAAGTGGATTTGGGGAAATACACAGCTTCCAAGTGCTCAATTATTAGCGGTAGAAATACGAAATGGGCACGGCACATGGATAACAGAATGTATTTACCAAGTTCATGGCACGCTACACACGTAGAGTAAGCGAAAAATTGCCGAAGGGCGACTTTATTTCTCAGAAATTGCTAAGAGGAAACGTGATTTTCCGCTTGATAAAAGTTATTGACATACATTTTGGCAACCTATTCACAAATAAAGGCTCATACTCAGGCATTATACATCATTTTCATAAAATACCTAAGTTACCATTCATTATTATGGGTTTTAAATGTTTTAACCCAGCGACATTTACATAACCACTTAGAATAATAGGTACCCGAATCTTTTGAAAATTTATCTCACGAAACCGATTTGCCTCTTGAAAAGATGTATATTTTCATAAAACTTTGCCTCGAAGAGAGGAGTTTCCTTAAGGTTACCATTGGAACGTGACCCCATTAAATGTTTTTGTTTTGATTGCTTTCATATCTTGAGGACTTACGGATGCCGTTTCCACATCGCTTGGCTTTTGAAGTCTTCTTGCCCTGCGGTTGAGGTTGCTTGAATAAAGAGATTGGTGACTCAAGCATTTCCTCGTTGAAATTTATTCTGACAACCAATCTCCCTTGTTTACTCATAGAGAGGCCAATGATACGAGTACCAACTTACATTCGCAGCAACCCCAGTTAACCTGAAAAGGTGCGGTAGTACTTAACTACGAGATAAGGCATTGTAACTTAACTCTAGCTTAATTAGCTGCGTGTTTGAGTGACGTCAGTGAGTCAATTATGTAAACGTCAAAGTCGTCAAAAATATTGTTGATATTCCTTAGGAATCATACGGCCCACTTATGACGATTGAAGCTTTTACCGCGAAATAAATTTACATTATTGACCTGTAGGGTGAAGCAATATTACCTCCAATGACAAAAAAGTGGAAATAAGATTTACTTTCGCCAATTCTCTCTTTGGCGAATGTCTCCATAAGATCTATTCTTCGGTCAATATGGTTAAAAAATCATTTCGAATATTTTAATTAATGTCATTTTGTAGCCTTTTTCGCAACGTAAAATCTTTACAGTTCGGTATATAACATGAGCTGCAAGCATTATAAAACGCACTTTAAGTGCACTGTAAGTATCACTCTAATCACCGTATCAATTTAATTTTTTGGCACATAGGACAAGGAGCTATTCCGAAAATATTATGACCAAGTTTCCTTTATGAAACAAATGTTTTCAAGAATTAAATCGACTACATTGGGAGTACTGTTTGAGGTCAACAATTAATAAGTAAAATTAATAAATTGGTTATAGACAATATTGAGAGATAAGTAAATTCCATGGTATTTATTTTAGCCCATAAAGGCTCACCATAAATTTTACGGAAAAAAGAATTTTATACAAGTTTTTATGTAAAAACATTTGAATTTTATAAGCAATTTCTATTATTACAATTCTAACACCAGCATCGCCGTAAGAGTTATTAAATTAATCAAAATTTCAAAGGAAATTTTCAGAAAATGCATTACGAGAGCAAGTTTTCTTGGCAATCGAGAACTCGAATAAAATCCTCTTTCGTTTCTATATGAAAACTATACTATTTGTAAGACTAAAAAAGGTAAGAGGAAGTTAGATAAGAGTCTGATCTGGAGTGTACCGCTATACGGTGCGGAAACATGGACTTACAGAAAAGAGGATGAGAAAAGTCGTTCGAGATGCGGGACAGGAGAAGGTCAAATTATGGAGAGGAGGAGGAAGGGCGAAGTGCTGGACATGGTGGGTGAGGAGAGGCAGCTTCTAAATTAAATGCGGAGGGGAGAAAAGTCATGGATGCGAGTAGGTTTTCATGGAGCGAGTAGGTACTAAGCGAGGAGGGGATGTTAAAAAAGGTATTAAAGGGTAGCATACGAGGGAAAGATAGGAAGAAAATAGGATTTTTAGATTTAATGAAAGGAAGTAGGACTTATAATAAATTGAAGAGGGAAGTCTATAATGGGAGAGGACTCTGCCGGGATATATCTTAAATTCTCCATGAAAACCTGATTTAATCGGCAGAATTCACTAGTAATAAATAATCGCTTTATATAATAGTATGATAAAACGCTATTGGTATCTTTAACCTCAGTTGTAGTTATGAAAGGCCTTATTGTGAATTTAATAGGGAAGTATATGAAGGGAAGGGAAACAAACGAAATATTTCTTAACCTTTTCAGTCCCAGCGTATCACATTTGATACATGTCGTGTTTTATAATGTTCTGATCTGAGAGTGTCTCCAAGTGGTGAGCGCCGCTTTTAACGTATTCTATACATTCTGCGCTTGAACATACTAAGCTGTTTACAATCTCTCTCTTGACTCTTAGGCGTAGTTGATGACGAAAGATTCCAGCTCTGGTGTTATTCTACAATGAAAAAATATTAAGAAGGGGAGTACCATTTATTGATACACAATATTAAACTATTAATTGATATAATTTCAATAAAATGACTTTATATAACATCAATACTCATCATGTGTGCATTTTTTTTATTTTTGCATAAAACCCTTTTATAGTAATTGTTGCATTATTTTTACGTACCATGGGATTACTATCACTACGATTACATTTTCTTAAGCGGATTAATATTTTTAAGTTCTATTTCTGCAGAAAAATGGAGCAAGCAAGAATTTTCTTCGGAAAATGCACTTTAAGGTCTGAAGTGGTCAATTACTCCATGGAAATCTCGTGCCTTACTCGGTAGAATATTTTAATAATAAATAACCTCCTTGTATAATATTACGATAAACACGGTACAGATAAATTTGACTCTAGCAGGGCGTTGAGAAGGTATATAAATATCCTTTCCCACTTTCCCCAACGTGTTGCTCACCGAGCCCGCCCATGTTTGTCTTTCGCTCAATAAGGTCGGGTCACAAACGACGGTGCAAGTGGGGGCAAATAAAACTTTACGCGAAACAGCTGAAGTTTCCGACGCGTGACGGAGCACGAGGAAGCGCGTCGCTTATTGGTCCAAATGGCTGAGTAAGAGAGCGAGCTCGGATGAAGATTTATTCAACCTTCCGCCTCGCGATAATGCTTTCGATGCAAATCACAGAGCGCGCGATCGCGTCTTGGAGTAGCGAGACCCTACATTTCCATACGTTGCGAATCATTCTCCGAGTGTTTCGTGCGTAGGCCTTGGGTGCAGAGCGCGTGGGAGTGATCCTAGTGCCTCCAGTGGGCGAAAAGCTCATTAGGCGGTTGAGTTTCACTGCTATCGAAGCAAAACTTTTTCTCCTGCGGCCGCAGGAATGCAGTGGGTGTTTGAAAAGACAAGGAATGAAGATTCCTTTAGAAAAAGATAGCGTGAAGTAAGAAAAAATATTCATAAGTCTCTGGTAGAGGCAGATAAAAGAGCCAATTTAAAAAACTACGACAATATAATGTAAATAAATTACTGAGGCAGGCAAGGTGTAGTAGATTGACTTCCTGATTTGATGAAAAAGAGATAATGCAATTTTTTCCACCAATATCTTTAATAATATACGACGCGTTTCGTCCGTAAGGTCATTCTCAAGAACATTGTGAAATTGTTGAAATCAGGAGTTGTTTTCTATTCTATTGCGTCCTGATTTCAAAATTTTACATTGCACTCGAGAATGACCGGACGGTCAAAACGCATCGTTCATTACTAAAAAAATTGTGTAAAAATTGCCATCATTAAATCATTTTGATCTTTTTTCATTAAAATATGCATGCTGTACATGGAGGTATTCACAGTTTACATGGCTTAAAATTAAGTGGCATATGGAAGACGTCAATGATCAAATAACTTCCACTGCGGGGAAAAATGATAACAAAGAACATATTCTTCTGATTTGATAAGAAGAGTGATACCATGCACGTAAAGGGTGAACTAAGAAATGAAACGGACACCATTAAAGATTGAGTACAGAACATATGCTGTGCAATAAACTCGACCAAAATAGTGGTCTTACACAGCTTTCTAAACACGAAATATATTTATCACTTAAATAATTGACTGACAAGCTTGAAAAGAAGTACGAATAAGCTTGAAAAACTGCTACTTCCTTGGATTGACAGACTCTAATTACAACCTCATGGGAGACCAATGAAATTCGGAGAAAAACATTTACGAAAAACAGCTACGAGTCACATGAAACTTTGCGCCAAAAGAGATTAAATGCTGTGGCGTCATGCGAAAAATTTCAAGAAAGGTTTCTTTTTCTTTTCCTCGAGAATTTGCAAAAGGAAAATATTTTCTCGCAATTATTTCAAGTCACGCTGAAACCTTGATGGGCCCTGGTGATAATTTTTAGGGCTCTTGGCTCAGAGGAGAAAATAGTTGGACAGCGCCTCCCACAGAGATGGATGACCACATCAGACCTATCCACAGCTAAATCTAAGCCTCATGAGAAGGCATTTACCACATTCTCTGTTTTTAGAGATTTTCCCTCAAAACGTGATCTTATTTGAACATATTATTATCCCAAACTATTACGTCATCATAGTCAACTCGAGGTTTCCCGTAGCACCAACTCTCAGTACTAACTGAGTAATTAAACTCAAGTTCCGAAAGATTGGCAAATACAAGCAAAAGGTGACTCAGCAAGAAACATAAAAAGCCTTTTCTGACGACGTCATTATTTTGCTTCTTTCACTATAGAAAAATTTCCTAAACTTTCTGACTTATATAATGCTATCGTGTATCAAATACGTGTTCCAGAAGCCCTAAGACATAGCATATGGTACATATCAATCCACTTAACAAAAGACAATTTTTTCGTGGCAGCATCTCATTGATTTATCAACATAATACAGTCCTGTGTCATTTGGCTTGATTATTTTTTGATATAATTACCTCCAACTCGAAAAAAATAGCCCTTCAGCGTGGAAATGGAACGGATGGGAAACATATAAAGTTTCATAAAAACATTCTAAAAACTTTAAACTGTGATAGTAACAAACTGATACTCGAGAGAAAATCCAGTTTCAATCAAAATATCGTCGAATGGAATTTGCATTGCACGTTAAATTAAATTATGAGACGAGATGGGGATACAATACACGATTGATTCCGTCAATGAATTATTTTTCCTTTAATCACATGTAACTTCAACATCGAGACAAATGAAAGAAGTACAATGATCACGAGACAATTCGGAGATTCCAACAGGATCATAGTATATGCACCACGAATATTACAAAAGAGGATCCTCAAGTCAGCCTCTAAATGTGTTGTCAAACATCGCGCATTTAAATTGGTTTACAAAAGCCGCCACTCGCGTCGCTGACGGACAAATTGATCCGAGTTTCTCGGGAAAATAAGGTATTATTAGAAGTGTGAACCAAAATTTACAGTCTTGATGGTGTTACTTATCAAATTCATAACTTTTTTATGCTATTCCTATCAATTACAAACATTATAGTGCAAAATATTGGAATAAGTGGATCGCATAGTACTGATCACCGCGCCGCGGACATTTTTGAAAACAATTAAAATGCGACCGAAGTTGCAACATAAATTAGCCTTATATGGGATGGAATTAGACCTCCTCTGTGCATTCCATATGCATAATATGCACTCAATAATACGTAAAATATTCTAATCATGCGTGAAAATGTTAAATGGAGTCCTTAGACTAAATTTGCGACAGATGTTTTTGATTTCACTAGAAAATACGAAGACTCCAGCAGGAAATAGATTCATAGTATATGTGCGATCTCAATTATATGTGCAAAAATTCTATTATTCATACTTGAAAATATCAAATGGAGATTCTCCCACTAGTGTTCTGACAGATATTTTTTGTAGGCAAATCGTTAAAAGTATCTCGCTCAATGTGCAAAACGTTAAGAGTTTTCAAGATATCCAAGAGAGGAAATGGTAGGTATGTAAATGAGTATTATCATTTGCATGCTATCCAGGAGAAACATTGATAAGGTGACTCGGGATTAGTCTCGCAAGGCAACAGCAGGATCGCTTGGGACACTTCTCCGCAAACAAGCGCCGGAGGTTCACCTTCGCAATGACCATGACTAGAATTGGGATAACTCCATTATGAGTCGAGCGCGTGACCAAATGCCTTTGGAATTAGTTCGTGACTGGCGACCTCAAGAAGCTAGTCGACCCCCGGTATCCAATTCTCACCCTATATTTATCCTTTAAGTGATGAATACTTGGCAGCGTAGAGAAAGACGTGTCTATGATAGACCTAGTCTTTATTGCGATGTATCTATACAGATGTTACGAAACCATCACAAGCAAAGCGCGTAAAGGCAAAGTGACAAATGGGTGACAAACAATACGCCATAGTGTTAGTGGGTAGAATGTTGGGTAAAAGAGGGAGAGAAAGGAATACTATAATTGGATTTTTTGATAGGATGAAAGGGGGTGGGCCCTATTTTGAATTAAAAAGGGAAGTCCAAAAGAGAATGGAGACTGCCGGTACGCTTAGTGAAGCTCCATGCAAACCTACCTTAATCGGTAGATTACTTTAATAATAGTATCGGAGAAAATGAACTTTTCCCGTGGACAAAGAATACATCATATGGATACACGCTTCCTTTTTTGCCCGGTGCAGTTTTCTTGCTCGCAATATAGAATACGTAATTAGAGACAAATGATATATCATTTTCCATTTTTTTAATCATCGACAGCGAGGTTATCAATAAATAGAACGTCTTTATGGCCATTTCTTCAACCAGTATTCATTTGTAGAATAGATATTTTCTAGGAATAAAGGATTTGCAACACATTACGACATTATTCTGAAAAAGGTGGAAGTAGCTAATAGCTTACGCTTTTGCAAAGAATTTATCAACACTATCTCCATTTAATTATCTAATTATTTACACGACAGAGGTTAAGTGATCATGAAAAGAAATAGAAACACGAAAGAAATAGAAAGATGGAGACAAAAAAGGTTTCGTATATCCTTGATATTACCTTTGGGTCTTTCACCTTTGTAACACTGCTTATATTCCAAATAAACACGATGATTTTAACTAATCGTCTTCATTTTGGAAAATAAATCTCAGCATAAATAGTGAGTGCAAAAGTAGGGAAGCAGAGAGTATACATAAATGAACGATATAAAAATTATTGCTCATAGTATGCACGATTTCTGATTTGGGGCATTACCTTCTAAAAGGAAATTTTCATGATTGTATAAACCAGTTGGAGTTCTTTGTGGGATGGAGTATAATAATATTAGCTCAATGCTAGGAAAAATTAATTTGCATGGATAATAAATCTCTAGTTGTCGATATTATGAATCCAGTTTTTGTGCTTTATTTATTCCAGCCAAGTTTCATCTAGGAGAATTTCTTAGAACATAGCTTTCCTATGAAGAGACTTTTTGTAACTGTGGGGGGAATGATATATGACCTATACCTGTGGTCAGTGGCGTATCTATTCGGGGGGGGGGGACTAGAGGGAATTTAGCCTCCCTTGGGTATCCAATTTACACTAGATAAAATGATAATTTTTTCCGACCCCCACTACTGCTGGAATTTTAACCACCACTTACCCCGCCTTGTCCCTAACCTGGATCCGCCTCTGCCTGTAGTATCGGTAATGAAATGGAGGAAGAGAGACTGAGAGACTGAGAAGAGGACAGATTACTTATTGTTAGTTGCGTGTGCGAAGTGTAGTACATATGTACTCATTTTATCCATCTTTCTATTTCAATCTCGTTTTTCTATTCCTTTTGACGACCACTTTGCCATGATCAGAATTTGGCGCTGATAAATTCTTTGCAAAAGAGTTAGCTACTTCCAGCTTTTTCCGAAAAAAAGTTTGTAAAAATTGTACTCATGCTAATCGTGTAGAATTCAAAAGGAATTTTTTTCTTAAACTAAAAATTTTAAAAATTAAGAATAAAAAAATAGTTTTAAATTCAAAATCATAATGTAAGCGAAAATCAGCCACGAATTACAAAGAGAAAAATTGGAAACGGTTACCAAATGATATCAAAATCAATAGGCAGCGCTGTCTAAACGTTGAATCGAGACTGAGAATTTGTAAGAAAGAGTTTTTTATTCATTCCTTTAGTGCATTCAACTGATTCATTTGGCTCCGAGCCACTGGTTTGTTTGTAAGAATCCTGCCTTGTCTTCCTGAGGCTTTCCGAAGGGGAAGAACTACTACCTTCGCAGTCTTTCTCCCTCCCTTCCCACCACTTGACTCCCCCAGAATGTCCCAAGTCGCGAGCACTGAATCAATCCGCTGCGGGTCTTAACGAAAAATTCTTGAAAGAGGAGCCAGTATTTTTACAGACGTCCGCGCGACGTTGGGCCATGTTCTCGGGACTGGAACAAAAACACAGCGGATGCGACGATGATATACGAGCGGCGTCGCATCCATCATCTCAGGCTGTTAGGAGAGCCATAGACTTTCCTGCTATAGGAGCGAGATTTTTTTAAGCGTAAACGGGGTGTAATTAAATCGATGATTGAATGTAAGCCGACGAAGTGGATCACAGCCTTCGTTCGCGGCGATATGAATAGTAACATGTCGTAAAATATAGCACCTCTTCAGAACAGAGCAGAAATTGTTAATTATATCAACAAGATGCCATAATAATATTATAACTGATTGATCCTCTTTCTAATTTCACTTATTTATTAGCTTCTGTCATAAAGCGCACTTACGATTGCATATTGTAGCGACATTAATTTCTTTATTAAACACTAAAATTCCTTAAATTTTCGCTGTGTTATCATTAATAAAAATAATGTTTTTGACTGAATATATAATTATTACATCAAATTTGAATTTAAAAATAATTTCTTCAAGTTTAGGATAAGTATAGAGCCAAATGTTGTACTTTTTTTTTAGAAAAATATGAAGGTACACGACCCTTTGTACTCAGATGGTAATACGTTGAAGACTTTTGGCCCAATGTATACTATAACTTTTCTGAACAGACAATGTGGGCCTCCGTAAGGGTATCAAAACACTTCGAAAATGCCACTTGTCCGGCCTAAAGGACATCTGAACTTTTGTTCCACGTCCCACAAAAAGTAATCTAATTGAGAGGAATCAATTTTGAATTTTTGAAGAGCGGAAAAGACGACTCATAGTAATTCTTTTTTAGCATTACCCGAATAAGCAGCTTTCGTAGGTTCATAGCTGGTTTAATTGAGATCAGCTAAGCTGCACCCCATAAAATTATACCATATGTAAATTTAGAGGTCACTAATGCATTGTAATATAACCTCAGATTATATAAATAACAACTTTTACGAAGTAGATAAAATTTAGCTAGGGCATACCGCAATACTTAAGTTACTCAGGTTTTGGCAGTAAAAAAGTGATATGTCATGAATTTCGTAAATTTATTTCTTAAAACACGTCGGCAGGGAGTAATTTGGCGCTTCAAAACACATTATTTATGATAAAACAAAACAAGGCATTTTAACTGTTATATGAAATCGTC
This sequence comes from Ischnura elegans, assembly GCF_921293095.1. Classification (NCBI taxonomy): domain Eukaryota; kingdom Metazoa; phylum Arthropoda; class Insecta; order Odonata; family Coenagrionidae; genus Ischnura; species Ischnura elegans. Next base: position 55,227,258 of record NC_060253.1, read on the forward strand.
GGAGGCGTCTAGTTAGGAACGTTCCTTACGAGAGAGAAGATAGGACGCAAAGATTGTTGGGAAAGTTTTATTGGAGTAGGAGAGAGAATACATTTTCTTCAAAGAAACAAAAGCCCTCGCCGCTACGAAATCTAAGAATGTGGTTAGCTCCGAAAATAGATGAGACCAAAATTCTCTCAAGCCGTAAAAAAGGAGTCGAAACGAAGGATTCAGCCAAAAAATTATACACGCTCACTGATCGTCAAGTGTTCTGCCAGGAGCACAACTTCCCCATCCACGCGCACGGGATATAAATACATATTTTAGGGAAAGCTAGAATTAAATAAGGCACACTCAAGTATTTCCGAGAAGTTTTCGCTTTAGCAAATCTTTCCACCGAAATAAATCACCGGGTATTTAAAAATAATCTAATCACACTAATTATACCCGCTAATGGACCTACCCATTTAATTTGGTTTTCAGAGATACAACAGATCAGTTTGCAGTTAGGGTTATCAAAAATGTCAATGCCACTTAATGAATGACATTTTCTGCCTCATTGCGAAAAAAGTCCTTATGAAGACAAACAATTCATTATTAAAATTTTCCGGCAATCATGGTGCTTGGCCCACCTAAAACTAAATGAATACTGATATAATGTGAGTATACCGGGACTAGCCATGGTGATAACTTTACGGAGTCACCCACAATGCACAAATCGTGCGAAAAATCCACAGAGAAAAAAATCATTCGCATTGGCCGGGATTCGAACCCGGATCCCCCGATTTCCGGTCAAGTGCTTTAGCCAACAAGGTACTTCAGCCAAATTTCCGCAGTAGAGGTCCACATCTCGGTAGCTTGCCTGGCTATAGCACTCGACCAAATATCGGGGGATCCGGGTTCGGATTCCGGTCACGACATTTGATTATTAACTCTGTGGATTTTTCGCACGAATACTAATATCTTTAAAACAAAATTAGCTTTATTTTGGGTAGATACCCATCCCACTGGTTGATTTTCATAGATTTGGTCTGATCTACGCCGATCGGGGCAAGTTGGCCCAGCGGCTGGGGCACGCTGGCCCATATATTTTTTGAATACCTAAACTAGTATGATTTTAGGAAACCAAAATTAAACTAATAGTTATCAAGAAATATATTTCAATATATGTAACCATTTTACTAAAACAACGGGAAAGCTTTAAATTATTAGGATTTATAGCGTGTTTATACAAACCAGTTAACTTTTGTGACTGTCCAGGTTTTGTGGCTACTTTAGAACCGGCATAGAGTAAAATAAAATTACTTTGTACTATTCCACACTTTATTTTAAATAGCACGATCCGTTTTCAGCATATAATGCTATCATCAGGAGATAGCATTAGATGCTGAAACCCGGGTCGTGCTATTTAAAATTAAGTGTGGAATAGAACAAAGTAATTATATTTTATTCTATCATGAAGCAATTCCACAAAGTAACGTCCGAGACCGTGTCTTATATTAAAAGGTATTACTACCGCTGATTAAGCCACGCTTCTCTAATTTTCTGTTCGTTTTCTGTACTGAATTGTTCCTATGCTTTTTTAATTTCCAAGGTCTTCCGAAAGATTCTCGTTATGAAATGTTTTTATCTGGCGAGAATTTTCCCGTTCAGGACTACCAGTAATCACCACAGTAGAGGAAAAAAACATGCGGAAGGATTAACATCAAGTAGAGAGCAGATTGACACAAATTAAGTAATATATGTAACAGATGCAGAGTATATGGAGCGCAGTCTCTACATGGTGTTGAAGAGGCTGGTTCAAGTTTGGGTAAAATGGAGACAACTTTTGCGAACTAATATAAGAACTCATGGCTTGAAGGGAGGGAGTTGAAAACAGGCTTTTTTAAAGACAGATTATCAATACAAGGCACTTTGAAACTTCCACAAAAAATGCCTATATTATGACCAGTTTCGACTGTTACACCATTATCAAATACAGAAAATATTTTATGTAGTTGATAATGTCATAACAGCAGAGACAGCATAGACGTCATAATATAGAATTTTTGTGAAAGTAACGAAGTGCCTGTTATTGATAATATTGAGACCTTCCACCACGTAAAAGCTTCAAGTTTCGATATAATTTTAAGGTCGACTTGAAGGTTAAAAATCATATTTTAGGGTTTAGGTTGATCAAAAAAGAGCTGTCAATAGATTTCTTATTGTCCTCGATAGAAAAACTCCCCACTTCATTCAATAAAAGCTGTCATTCGTACGCAGATCTGAGAACCACAACTTGTGCAATTATCACTACTTCACCTCTCACCGCTACAAGAACACAACAAAATGGGTAATGACTACCTGCATGATAGCCATATCCTTCGTCATTGAAGGTCATGAAAACCCGGGTAGTTACAATATTCAGTGGCGTAGGCAGGAATTTCTTTCGGGGGGGGGGGCGGTCTAAAACCAGGGAGGGAAATTTTTGAAACAGGGTACTACGTAAAGGGTTTAAACTAATTTTAACACTTTTCATAATCGAAAAAACTTAATTTGTTAAAGAAATATTTTGTAAATTCATGATATTTCAATGTTTTATTATGAAGAAAACTAATTGTGTTTTTATATTTCGGGGGGGGGGGGTGGTCCGGACCCACCGGACACCCCCACTGACACTGTTCGCATATTGGTAAGGCACTCAAGCAGGGACCGGGAAACAAAAAAAAAAAAACTCTTCAACCGCCGGGATTTAAACCCGGACCTTTTGGGTTGGAAGCCTGCAATCTAGCCGCCAAACTAACCCGATCCCCTTTACAGAGAAGTATCAAGTCATGGATCCCGAGATACGCTCCCATTCGGATGAGGCGAGTGAAATTGACCGCCAGTTATCATCTTTCATTCTTAAAATACGGACTCGGGACTGGCAATAGGGGCAAGAGAAGAAACCTGCCAATCAATTTGAATTACCCGACCGCCTTCTGCACCGACGACTCCATTTAAAAGCCAAGACTAACGACTCCACCTCGGTTGGAGACTGCGTCCATGAATAAAGATGTTCAAGCATATCTGAATAAGCTAGCTACATCCAATGGATAGATCCGTCTCTCGGCGAGGGAACGTCTAACAGAAAGGACGTGCCGTGAAGTTTAAAAACGCGATATCCGTGAAAAATGGGCGTCATCAGCACTTAACCTTATCTACGAGAATTAGCAAACTCTTCATGAACATTATGTTTGACTTTACATCCATTAAATAAGGCTTATTACCATACACGCACTTAAATTGTATATACTTACACATCTCACGGCATAAAGTAAAAATCAGGAAAAAATAACTGCACTCTAAATAAATTTTATTTATCAAAACTTACATTTGGAATACTTCTTTACCGAAGTGAGCCATTTTTCTTTAATAACCTCTAATTTATAGTCTTTATTCCTTTTCAATAATTTTATAACTTTTTCATTGGAAGTAGAAATTTCTCATCATTTCCATATATCTTTTATCTTTTCTTTTCTCTTTTTTTCTGTTATTTTATGTTTTTTATTTTTTTAGGCTTTCAAATAGTATCAAACAATAAACTTATTCGACACTTGATAATATTACAACTAGGTGAAGGAAAGACTAATATAAAAGTAGCTTGATGAGACAGTATGTATGTTTTTGGTTATGATGGATCATAATAGGGTGGATTCCTATTATTTTTTTATTGCTTTAATCGAAAGATTATTACTCCTGGAGTACGTATTTCACGCTTTTAGATTTTTAAATGACAACATCTATTTTTCGCGATTAATTGAAAAGTGAAAATTTTCAAGCGCGCGAAAACGAGACGCTTAAGTATGAATGTCGGGAAATATCTCCGTACGTCGTATTTCTGGTTTCCCCTCCCGCCCGGTGAGGTGACCTTGAGGCGAGGCTTAGCGCTGATACGTCGCAGGATGCTAGCGGATAGCTGAGTACCTTGCTGCATGGTAGCGCTTGGCTTAAAAAAGGTTTATTAATACCTTATCAAACGAAGAAAACTTTCCGAACTTAGCCAGTTTTAATAAGTGATTATTAAGACATGTTTCCCTGAGTTCTGTGCCTCATGCATGCATTGGTAACCTCAGACGATGTATAACTCCTATCCTCTCGTGTAGAAACTAGGTCCCTGTGACGTCATGCGGAGTGGAATCGCATGGGCGCCAATCTGGCCTTTTTCAAATGAGGATAAAATTTGACCCTTGCCATTCGTCTAAACCGGTATTTCAAAAACCAAATAATTTGTGTATTATGAATACACTAATGGTGGGTAACGAATCGCAATCAATGCCTTTCGTTTTCTTTGATGAAGGAAACTACCCTATTCCAAAGATCTATTAATAAAATTTTATAAATTGTCTTATATGATGTTGGGCACGATATGGTGGAAGTTCTCAATATTAGTACAATAAGACATTGCAATATTTCCACTGAGTTTTATTATGACGCTACGCGTTTCGTCGTTACAAACAATATTACATTTGATGATGTTGTTGCCCCGAGCCTGGACTCAACTACTGAAACTACTTAAAATTCCAGAGTTAATGCAACTAAAAATAAGACATAGCATTATTTCCACTGACGCGTTTCGTCGTTACAAACAACAATACACTTGATAATGTTGTTTGTAACGACGAAACGCGTAGTGTCATAATAAAACTCAGTGGAAACATTGCAATGTCTTATTTTACTATTTTTATAAATTGCCCCGAGCCTGGACCTAACTCCTGAAGCTACGTAAACTTCCAGAGTTAACGCAGCTAAAAATACTACCACTGCTACCGCTTGTGTCACAACCCCATGGAAAAGTTGCGAAACAGATTTCCTCGGCAGGCACCATTTCCTTAGATTATAAAGACGACCACCAAGGCCTCTCTGCATTGGCGTCATACAGCCCCCGTTGGATCGTGGGTGCCTTCGAGTCTGCACTTGATCGAATCCAAAGCGCTCTCCTAGTGGTGTGTTGGGGTCCTTGGGAACTCCCGCTTTCCTCTCAATTAGGTGAGCGGCCGGAGCGAGCGAAGCGATTAATTCCCTTGGGATGCATATTTGCGGTCTACTCTTCGGCGCCCAGTTGACATTCCTCGGCTAAAGGAGCTTTCCTGGAAAGTTCCCAGCGACACACAAAGGGAGTCAACGTAAGCAGGCAACCGAGGATTCCGTGAACTTGTTAAGCATCCACCGAGACTATTAGCGGACGAAAAGAGCACCTAAAGCCTTCGCCAATCGATTCTATAATTTCACATCCCGATAGAGAGAGCAGTCGATGATCGATATAGTTTTTAAAGCACTGCATCAAGGGGATTGCACGTCCAATTCCATCCCATAGAAGTCAGATCTCTGTTGCCACTTCGGTCACATTTGAATTGGTTTTCAAAAATGTGGTGATGAGTGCAATACGATCCGTTTTTTAGTTTTTTTTTTGCATTATTATGTTTGTAACGGCGGGGAATAGCATTGAAAAGTTATGAATTTGATAGATCACATCATCGTGTACGTAAATTTCGGTTGAAACGCCATAATTATATCTTATTTCCCCATGAAACTCGGATCACTTTGTCCGTCAGCGACGCGAGTGGCGACATTTGTAAACCCATTTAAATGCGCGGTGGGTGACAACACATTTAGAGGCCGACTTGAGGATCTGCTATTTCAATATTCGTGCACTGCATGAAACAAGTGACTTTGTACGCAGTCACGAGCTCGGGTGCAAATTAATTTACACCAAGGATGAAGCTCGCTATTGAAAAACATATGGCTTATCCGGGATTCAAACTCGGATCTCCCGATTGCCGGTAAGGCGTGCTAAACAATTACACCATCAAGCCATCTTCTCAGAGCGAACTTCAGGATTGGCAAGCATGTCTGACCGCCAATCTGCGGATTCGGCTTCGATTCCCGGCTAAGCCAAAAATATTTTTCATGGTGATCTTCCTCCTTCGTGTATATTGATAAAGTTTTTGATAAAGATGATACTTTTCGTGGACTAATTATAACGGGATCGGGTTGGTTTGGTGGCTGTAGTGCTGGCTTCCTATATCGTGGGCTCGGGTTCAATTCCCGGCGGTGGCAGAGGGTACCCGATCCCTTCTTCAGTGTTATGTGGAGGACATTTGAAGCGCAACACTACGTCCGACAGATGGGACGTTAAGCCGTGGTCACCTAGGCGCCTTTCGTTAAGACCAGTGAAACCAGGCTGGGACTCCCTTCACCCTTCCTTCCAAAATGAGCTCAGCCTGTCGGTCGCCTCTTCCAAACACCATGTCATACCATACTATTATCATTATAGTATGATATCGCTTATGGTAGTTTTATGTGAAGGATTTTGTGAATTATATACCGGCCTGCCTCCCTATCGAATATCGGAATTGCCTTTTTCAATCCACAAAAAGGCTTACAAAGTATTGGAGGGATTAATTTTAATTACATAGCTTTAAACAATTATTCTCAGACTTTCAATGCAAGTGCATTTGTGTCATAGTCTTGTGCTGCATAGAGCGATGCATTCTTGGCAGGGATGGCATATGAAACGAAAAGAAAATATTTCGTTCCGATCCGGATTGAAATTAAAATACGTGGCCTGGGGTTAGTTTCGTTCCCGCACGAAATTAAAAATCACCAAGGAGTTTAGTGTCGACCCGGGACGAAACTTTATTTCTGGGAACGAAACTAAATTAATCAAAACTTACTGCTCATTTTTAAGTTTCCACCCCAAAAGTTGAGTGGAGGGGGATAAGGGAGAATAGTTTCGACCCATTTCGGGACAGAATAAACAGAGAAATTATAACATTGAACCTAAAAATTGAATGGCAAGTTTGCGTTCACCGTTCTCCTGATAGTGGTAAAATATGAGTTTTCCGTGCATCTAATGGCGGTAGGACGAACCTCTACTACATTCAACCATACCTCGTGCTCGGTGTGTGGGTCGAAACTAAACTGTTCGAGGGTGAAACATGTGGTCCCTCCTGTGAGAAACATTATCTTTGCATCGTTTCGTCTCCGAGTTTTAGTTTAGTTTCGACCCGAAGTAGCTTTGACTCCGATTTCGTTTCAACCCCGAGTTTAGTTCCCCGAGTATAATTCTTTTTCGTTTCGTTTCTACATTTCGCCCCGTAGAACTATTGAAATTTTACTGGTTTTGACTTTTGTTTCGTTTCACTTGGCATCCCTGATGCTTGGTGAGAAATCACATTAACTTTATTTTTATTTTATTTTATTCTCAAACCACCGGATACAGCTGTTATTGGCCATTTTATACCAGGGTATTCAACAAATGTAACAATAAACGTACACGAACAACCATGCCCTGGACTAGGAAAACCTACCCAGGCGGGACTCGAACCCGCGACCTCTTGTTTAGTAGGCGAGGACGTTACCCCGCCGCCACCGAGGCCGGCGAATTTATTTATGTGTTCGTTTAATTTTAATTATCATTTATTTTTGCTAACGATGAATGGCGCATGTGACGTGCCTATTACTTGCCGGTGATACGTCACCCCCTGCCAAACAACATACAGTATATTGTAGGGTATATGGATATCGACTTCTTTCTCTTCCCCTTCAACTTTAAGGAATAATTAACCATACTTCTCCCTCAGGTTCGTGAATACGTTTCCTCTCAACTTCTTCTCCCAGTACCAATGTAAACACCGTCGTGCATTTCCCACGGTGTTTCCGACGTTTTGCCCTGCCCCATTTCAAGCCATTCAGCAAAGCGGAAGTGACGGCATTGAGCATCTATCCGCCGGGAGGCGAGGAGGCGAAAATTCGGGGCCGACAAGAGCAATTACTTCTTCTCCCTCGAAGGAGTAAATCAACAGACGTCCACCTTTTCCCCTCGCATAAAAAAATGCGAATTGCTCCACTTCCGGCAAAGAAGTTTTCCACTCATTTCTTCCCGCCAGAGGCCCTCGATATCGGGGGGCAAGATGGATAGTTAAGGTACAGGAAGGGAGGAGTCGCACACGGGGACGTAAATCCACAAAACTTGCGGAAAGATGGGGTTAAAAGGCGACACAGAAGTTGTCCTCTTCTTGGGGGGGGAGGGGGAAACAAAAAGTTCTCGTTCAAGGTCGCCCATAAAGAAACTCGGAAGATAAATAAGTCGACGTTAGAGGTCACAAAGCATCGAATCGTAATGATTTAGCACAAGTACAGATCGTATTTTTCCAAATTAGAACAAAAGATAATTAATCTATTCAACATAGCATAAAAAATTTAGTGAGAAATCTCAAAAGCATAATGACATAGAGGAGAAGATACAAAATATGTACTGAATATCACAGGACCCCAAATCATCATTTCGAATTAAGATTGTAATTTCTCTTTTCAGCAGATGTAGTCACAATATGTTCCCGAGCATAAGACAACGGGAATTTTTAAAAAGCCATCGAAAATAGATATCTTGCCATTATTTCAATCCTAATTTCCATACTATCGTCAATATAGCCACAAATCAGGTTTTGCTAGCCAAAGGTAGCTATAATCCATCGTATACCGCTGAAGTTGTTAATGAGAGTTTTAGTTGCACTTTAAACGTTTCTTTTCATATAAAATAACTTATTCAAGAAATCTATCCAAAAATACTAAAGCTATGCAAAATCTATGCAGTCCATACAACAGTATCATCGTTTAAAACAAAATCCAATAATACGTTCTGACTTATCATAAGGACTGAAATACCAAAATGTCGGAAACAGATAGAATGACACATGTTCCTGTTCATCTTCTTCAATACTATCACCTAGTTTTCCTAATTTCACACACGTGGCGTTGGGGAAAAGTCCTCGCCTGCCAAACCGTAGGTCGCGGGTTCGAATCCCGCCAGGGTAGGTGGTCCCTATCCAGGGCATGGATGTTTAATGTCGCGCTTTGTTAATCTTCCGTAGCTAAGGCCTATGTGGGAAGTTGGAAAATAAATAAAATATTCCATGTAAATCTGCCTAGGCCGGTAGACTACCTATAATCACGATGATCACAGAAAAATGTTTGGGGTACATGCTACCCGTTCCATGAAAATATTTTGAAGTCCATTTCCATCAATGTCGGTGACATGTGGTATTAAGCGCTATTTCACGCTATTCGCTTTCCCTTGGATGACCTCAACGCGGTCAGATAGGAATTTGACCGACGCGACGCGACGACAAGAGGCGATCATTACCGTCGCTTTGAGTCATGCCTTCGCTTTCATTTACCTTGGCCGTGGTATGACTCAGGTAATTCCACTTTTCTGTTGAGCAATGCCAGGAGCATATGAATGACCTATTCTAATGGATTCAATCAACAAGAGGGTGATATTTTTAAGAAACAATTGCGAATTGTGAAGCGAATAGGTTAACTTCACACTATATTTCCATTACTTTTCATAAAATAGTGATGCGCAATCGATTTTCTTTTGCTTCATAGAATCTTATTATATTATTTTCCGGTATTGCGGCTTAGTCCGAAAATTTGACGGTGTTGGACAACTTTCCGAGCAGTAGACGTTCAAAGATGTCTCGTTCAAAGTCGAATTCGACATTCAACAGTAAGCGTTTTCGGAATAAATTGAGATGTTTACGTAATTTGCACCGCTTGTGGCCACAACTCTACAAAACCTACAAGATGGGCACACTCGGTCCATATCCCATAAGGTTTATCCGCTGATTCCTCACCTCACCGTGAAATTTTACACAAGGAAAATTTTTCGCAATCGTTTCAATTTCAAGATAATTGGATCCATTTATCATTCAGTCAGTTCGCTTTAACGTCGATTTGACTGTTGAAAATTGTCAAAAAACGAAACGTCAACAGGAAAGGCAAGCTAGGCAAAGAACCTAAAATAAGGGGCTTAAATTCACAACCTACGAGATGTGCAAAATAAGGATAAGGAAATTATAGCTATAAGTTATGAACCCAAATATGCAACACCCCATCAGTAACGAAATAAGATAAAATATTTTCGGAATAAATGAAGATATGAAGTCTTTGAAGACTATGCAGAACACGAAAAATAAAGTCTGCTTATCAACTAGCAATAAAAATATTTCTACGGCGATAAATACAGAAGCGCTACAATTTTAGGTTATCTCCTGAATTACATAACTGATTTCATTGTTTTATATTGCTGACTCGATGAATAAATACATCTAAATGTTAAATTGAATGGAAAAACATCAACAGCAACACTTCCCACTCTTTACCACTGCTCCGACTTCCTTTAGTTTTATGCACTTGTATTTTTTAGTTTCAAGGATTTCATTCTTGTTGTATTTTGTTTATTTGAATCTCGGCATATTTTATGTATTTGATTCCCGTTATATCATAGTTATTTTGTTTCTTGCTATGTATAGTATATTTATTGTTATTGGGCCACTATAAATTGGCAATATTGTTGAATGTAGGCTATTGAAAAAAATAAAAAACAAAAAAAATTAAAAAAACATCAAAATATATCAATTATGCCACAGTACCAATAATTTCACAACCACTTTGGAATACGATAAATTTTACTTGACCTACGACAATGTGAATGATTTCATAATGTAATGGCGTCGAAAAAATATTACTCCAGCCTCAAAATATTTTATGATACTGTCGTCCCATTATGCGTATAAAAAATGAAAAATGGAGCGCATTTGTTCTTGAAATTCAACCCGACCCAAATTCAACAGACCTTTCTGCATCGCTAAGTACAGCATGAATTCTTCATCAGATAACATCAAAGTCTCTTCCTGAACGCAACTGAAGCAACGATCTCCATTTTTCTCCTCGCCCTAAGGCGAATACGTCGACCGTCGCTACGGGCAACGGCGGAAATGAGCATCCCGAAACGAACACATTCGTTTTGGTCCATTAGGTTGTTTGGAGGGGTTTAATGTGCCCCGAATAATAATCGTGTCTCCATCAAGGAGACCCGGCCATCAAAATAAACAGGTCTAGGTAGCTGGTCGCCCAGATCACAGGCGCCTAAAGGCGTTATTCTCAAGGCGGTATCATTGAAACCCTGAAAACTAATTCAATAATTAAATAGTAAAATAATATTTATGGAAGTCTAATCAGGGCGAATAAATAGACCCAAAGTTGATTTCAGCAAATACAGGTCCTTATTAAAAATCATGGCATAATGGAATTTTTTGATATCACATCCCGGTGGAGTGGATTGAACGTGCTATTATTTGGTGGGCTTAAAAACATGTTGGTGAAAGTCAAAAATCAAAGTTTTTAAATTATTAAACCTTAGAGTTTGTCATTGTTCTCAGGATAATAATCCTTATCTTCATCGGTATCATCACTGTATCTGTATTATCACTAGATTTAACAGTTCTTCACAATTGGGTTTCATTATTAAATTATGCGATTTAGCATTCAGCGTCAGCTGCTTAGATACACTATGGTGTAAGCCAGACTCACTCCACTATGATTCTCAAAGAAGTTGGAACAGTACTGAGGGCTACCAGTATGCGCAGCTACCTGGCAGTGCCAAGTGTAACTATGCCTTGCGCCATTGTGTTTCTAGGTAAATAGACTATTTGGAGTCGATTGCCATGGATACCTCAAAATCAACTACATTTGACTTACAACAAAACGTTTCTCAGCCTTCCATTTGTGGCTCAACACTTTGGAGTACAACAATAGCTAGAACCAACGGGACTGCATAGAGGAGGCCCAATTTCATCCCATAGAAGGCTGATTTCTGTTGCCACTTTTTTCGCATTTTAATCGGTTTTCAAAAATGTCCGCGGCGCGTCGATAAGTACGATGCGATTCAATTTTATTCAATATTTTGCAGCATAATGTTTGTCATTGCGACGAATAGGATTGAAAAGTAATGAATTTAATAGATCAGATCATCATTTGTATGAATTTCAGTGATTACCCCTAATTGTACCTTATTTTCCTGTAAAACTCGGATCAATTTGTCCGTCAGCGACGCGAGTGGCGTCTTCTGTAAACCCATTTAAATGCGCGTCAGACGACAGCACGTTTAGAGGACGACTTGAGGATCCTCTTTTGTAATATTCGCGGTTAGAACCCTCGACAGTCAGGCCCCCGCTCTTGCCTCTCATCCCTCCCCTCTGGGATAAGGCCTCACAAAATCCCTCGAGGCAAAAGTATTACTTCAAAACTGTTAATATTACCCATTTCTTGTCATTTACATAGCAATAAATTGCGAGGGCCGTTTCTTTCAAGCTCCAATGGGCCATGAACAGAAGACGAAATGATGTCGATTAAAAATTATTTCATAGGGATCTCTTGAGCACACGTGTGGTGTATTTTTGTCATAATCGTCCAGGCGATCGAGGAATTAATCGTGACTGTGGACAAGCTTTACCATACCTTCTTCATAGAATATTGCCACCTATGGCTTCTAATGAATGTTGCCATAGTCCGCAAGCTCATCGCCGGTTTTAAAACGCTTCCCTCCAAGCAACATCTTCATTTCAGCGTAAAGATGGAAGTCATACACGGCACTAGGTCGGCATTGCACGGTGGGTGATCGCAAATGTCCCAATGAAATTGCTCAAGGAGCAGTTGGGGTGCATCAGTGCTTAGATGACGGTCGTTGTCATGGATCAGAACACTTCCAGAAGTCAGCATATCTCTTCTTTTGTTTTGAATGGGAATGGTAATGTTTCACACTGTTTGACATTCTAGCCACAGTTCATTAAAAAATTCTCTTTAACGGCATAAAGGTCAAGGCATGTCAATGCTGAAGTCATTCAACGAGTTATCTGGCTGTCGCTCCGCAGTGCACATTTGGCGGGAGAATCAATTGAGGAAATTAAATTAATGAAATTGCTACTAACCTTAAACTAACAACTTACGACCGGAAATTACTTGAGAGTGTGGTGCGGAGGACGTGCAGTTGCCCTATCCGCAGGGTATCCGCCTGTCGCTTGTATGGTATTTTTGCTGAGCTATTATAGGTCGAAAAATACGGCCCTCGTATATTTAATTATAGCGATCATTGTCGGAAAAACTTTTAATTTATCATTGTGAACCCCCCTGGATCAGCCGGTGAGAGTTAGCACACATGTTGTGGAGTAGGATATAAGATAATCCCGGCGCGGTACACGGATATCGTTTTTTCCATTGTTTGTTATTACATATCGATACCTAAACTAGACAATTAGCTAAACAATTGCCCACCAACTCAAATACGCTCACCCAGGAGCCCAACAATACGCATCCGCTCTGCTGGCAATAGCCGGGGAGCAAACGCTCACCTCCGAAACTTGCAGAATCGGAGGTGAGCGTTAATGCTCCGCCAGCTGAGCGAATTCGCATTGGCAAGCTCCTAGATGAGCGGATTGGATTCAGTGGGCAATTTTTAAGCGCTTGTGCAGTGGAGGTATCGATATTTTATTTTTTATTTTATTTTATTCTCAAACCACCGGATACAGCTCTTATTGGCCATTTTACACCGGGGTGTTCAACAAATGTAACAAGTAAACGTACACAAACGACCATGCCCTGGACCGGGGAAAACCTACCCAGGCGGGACTCGAACCCGCGACCTCTTGTTTGGTAGGCGAGAACGTTACCCCGCCGCCACCGAGGCCGGCGAAATAAATATGTATACCATTGTCATACCTGCTTTGTCCCTTTACCTAAAAAATCTTGTAATGTGACCACGAATACTACAAAAGAGGATCCTCGAGTCAGCCTCTAAATGTGTTGTCACCCACCGCGCATTCAAATGGGTTTACCAAAGTCGCCACTCGTGTCGATAACGGACGAATTGATCCGACTTTCATAGAGAAATAAGGCATAACTAGGGGTATTAACAGAAATTTCTACACATGATGATGTGATCTATCAATATTTGCTGGCCTCGGTGGCGGCGGGGTAACGTTCTCGCCTTCCAAACAAGAGGTCGCGGGTTCGAGTCCCGCCTGGATAGGTTTCCCCGGTCCAGGGCATGGTTGTTTGTGTACGTTTACTTGTTGCATTTGTAGAACACCCCGGTGTAAAATGGCCAATAAGTGCTGTGTCCGGTGGTTTAAGAATAAAATAAAATTAAAAAATACCTAATTATCTCTGATAATTTTTCAATGCTATTCCTTACATTTCTTTTCAACATTACACTGCAAAATATTGGAAAAACGTAGATCGCATTGCACTCATCACTGACATTTTTGAAAACCGATAAAAATGCGACGGAAGTGGCAACAGAAATCAACCTTTTATGGAATAGAATTGGGCCTCCTCTATGCAGTCCCCTCTCATGTGACCATGAATTCCAAATTTCCCACTTCCCTGGGTACTATTCTTCCCGAGCAACGCAGGGTGGCCTGCTTCTGGATGAATAAAACTGCTGGTATCGTTTCATTTCAACGCCTTTTTTGCCGAGCGATGTCAAGACTAAAACTGTCAACCGTATCCGTTACGTGCCGGCGACATCCTCGAAATCTGCAAACACGAGGCGCGGCCGCAAAGGCCCCGGGAAACCGAAGTCGTTCATGCGAGTGAAAAGTAAATCACGCCGCTGTTTGATCGCGTCAGATTCCACGGTCAACCACAATGAGAACCCCAGCCGAGGCGCCTTCACGCTCGGGCGCACCCCGCAGCTATTTTGTTTTTATCGTCGCTCATATTTTTCTCTAGCTGTCTCTCTCTTCATTTTCCGCACCGCTGATCGGTGAAGAATGACTCCAGGTGTTATATTCAACACCTAACATCACAGTAACACGTATTCAATCACTGAAAAATATGGTCGGGCGCTGTTTAAAAAAAACAGCCGTGAGTCATTTTTCGACTAAAGACGGTTCCACATTAATTTCAAAACTCACACACTGATTAAACCCGAAGATTGACTTGGGTAGGTTAGGGTAGAGCTCACACTTGACTAATGTAGGCGTGTCACGCCACATATTTTTATTTATTTTATTATTTTCATACCACCGAAAACGGCACACATTGTTCTTTCATTACGGGGTTCATAAAGTACATTATAAATATTTCAACAATATATAACAATTTTATAAACATTTTAATTTGATAAACATTTAAACAATTTCACGTACACGAAATGCCATCAGAGAAAGTTATCCTGGCGGGACTCGAACCCAAGACATCTTATTTAGGAGGCAGGGACTTTACCCCTCCGCCACCGAGGCCTGACATATTCAAGGGAGCAATCCTTAAACAAAGAAAAAAGAATTAAATAGCGCGAAGTGATATGCGCATGAATTAATTGTTTTGACCTTGCCCTATACCTATTCTAGAACTATTATTTGAGTGTGTCCGAAGGCTTCAACAGAGGTTTGAACCTGGAAACCTCCGATCGGCAGCCTAACGGTCTTCCCATTGGGCTACCACGCACCCAAATTAAACTGTGAACGATAACATTCACTCACAAAGATTATATACTCTAGATTCACTCATGTATCACTCAACCCTGAGAATCACAACTTGAGATCCTCTTCAACGCCAGTCGTCATGCATCAACACTCAACAGGTTCAATTTTTACGGTACCGTTCGTAAGGCTGAGATTTGGGAATAAAGGCGGTGGTATGGCGCAGCCAGGATGGGGTTTGCTGAGTAAAACCCTCAGTCACAGTTGAGCCTCTCCCGGTCGACGTCTTATTAAAAAAAAACACGGTAGCAATGAATCGAATTGTGTATTTCTCAGGGGAAAAAACCATTTAATTTGAACTGGACTTGTTTACCTTATCATCTTCCACAGGGAATTTTTCATGGTTACAGAGAATAAGATAATATATAGCGTCGAATGCCACAGGTCACCAAAGTAATATTGAGGTGATTTCAGCTGGGTTTTTGGAATTGTTATATTACACAGCGTTAAAAAAAACATTCTGCCGGAGTGCCGCGATATTTTGTAAAAAAGTTATCTATACCTATGTATGTTGCTTAGTTATCATGAAAAGCTATTTAATTGTAATAAGGTAAATGTGCTCTTATTTCGTCCATAGTTGCGATTGAAAAAAAATTTGAAAGAGAAAAATAATTGCCAATAGGCAAAACTAAAACATTTAGTATTGATCCCACATGACTACTAGTGCATCGGTTATTAGGTGCGAAATAGGTTTGCATATAAACGGCTGATGAAAGGGGTAGAAAAGTCCTTGAAGTAGTTGATATGATGAGAAATCTTAAGATTTTCTGGTAAACGCTCAATGCAAAGTCTTGAGAATACATAATCCTTGAAAGAAAGAAACCACTGTCAGAAAATATAGACGATTGTACTCCTCAAACTTGGGTGTCTTCCTTTTTTTTACAGGCAGTAGATCCCATTCATTGTTCCATGCATGGGGGCTGAGGAAAAAAAATTTCTTTACTACTTGTTTTTAAAACTTTTTCTTTACTACCAGAATTTCAAAGAAGTTTTTATAAATTTAGCATTTTTTCATACCTTTAGTTAAACTAATAGATAGCAGAAAAATTATTAATTTTCCCCTCAAATAGTATTCATTGTTACCTCTCAACTTCCATGTATATTACTAGTGGCGTAACTAGGCATATTTTTTGGAGGGGATGAGATGGCCTGGAGTGGAGAACAGGGGTTCCGGGAAAATTTTTGAAAAACGACATATCTGGAGATACATTTTACCTCATTTTGGCACTTAAAATTTACTTCTAAGCAGATGAAGTCATTGTATTTCAAGAGTAGACAATAGTTCTAAATTATTTTTTTATTTGTCTGAGGCTTTGGGGGGGGGGGGGAGGAATCTGTCCCCTCATCTCCATAGTTACGCCACTGCATATTACTGAAGGCTACGGTAAAATGAGCTCAGCTGGGGTATCGGTCCTTCTGGATCCCTAGTAACTAGAGTGTACTAAGCTATGACTAGTCCCTTAACCCATTATAACCCAATGTTGTTTCTAAGCAACATCAAAAATGTTTAAAATTTCGGCTCTATTCAGGAAATATCTAAACCACCCATTATTTTTTGGTAAATTTTAATGATGAAATAGTTAGCTGCCACGATAATTATCATTGAGTGTAAAATTTTAAAGTTTTCAAAATGAAAAATCTTGAAATTTGATTTCTCCCAAAATCAGCTGTGGGTTATAAAGGATTAAATGAAAATTCAATTCGTGAAACGATCCAATTAACAACACGACGATGACTGAAGCACACAAAGCAAAAGCAGAGCTGAGGGGTGTTAGTCAATTGACGTCCCCGGCAGGATGGAGCCGAACCAAAGCACTAGATATATGGGAGCTCGAAAACAGAAGATTATAGCAGGATACCTTCGGACAACAACACGTTTTTTAAGAGAGAGAAATGGGCGAGCAAAATTAGAATCGGGGAAAACGAAGAAAAACAGAATGTGTGAATACCGAAAGAGCGGGAGACAGCCGCCCAGTACTATTTGGCGCGACCAAGGGAGCCCATTATACCATTCTTCTCCTATTTCCTAGGAACCGCCTCACTCCACTCCATCTATTTATAACCGGCAGGTATCACTGGCGTCTTTTACTGCTGAAGAATGAAAATGGGGAAGGCGGAGAAAATGGAATACGATGTGACTTGGCTGAACTCGAAGAGACGAAGACGCCAGTGAAACTGCCGAGAACCGCGACATCAACTAATCTCAATTTTGATCATAAATGAATAGAAATCAGTTCAGTCAACGCCCATGGATTTTAAATGTCACAAACCCACGCTTCGACTGTGCTACTGTAATTATTTCATTTTCGATTAATTTATTATCGTGGGCCATTTGGCCCATGAGATAATTTACAAGTGCCCAACAATTAAGTAAAAATCACTTTACAGAGGTACAAAGAAAGAAAAACACTACAGCAAGCAGGCGCGCCGACTTACATAAAATATTGGGGGGGCCCTAACCGGGGATCTTGCCCTGGGAAATTTTATGAGTAGTGAGTTTTAAGTTTTTTAAGCATTTTTGAAGAGTCATATGATCAACATTAGAACACTGATAACTCGAATCTCGATATCTGAACACTCCGGGGAAAATCTACAAGCCTGACACATTATTTCCTCACACCCATAACGAATTTTTGAGGGGGCTCGGGCCCCTTCAGGCTCCATGGAGTCGGCGCCTATGACAGCAAGACTCAGTAAATGCAAGAAATAGAGAAAAAAAGGAAAAAATAAACAAAATATAAACCTATACAAGCATATGCATACATCCCGAATGCGGGTACCCGGGTGTATAGTCACACAACATTTGCAGACATATTAAATACGTTGGCAACTGTATTACTATTTATTCAAAGGAAAATATTCAGGTGTAACAGTAAACGTAGGACCAATAGAAAGTTATATCATGAATACAGAATATATTCTCCCCTCATCACATCAGTACTCAATCACGTCAGCATGGTTAGTTACACTGGGAATTGCCATAAACTATCATGAAACAACTTATATACTTTAGTCTTAAATAATGTATTGATGGCAAATTTATTATTTTTATCGGTAGAGTGTTCCATATTCTGGCAGCTGTAACCATGAATGATTTATTGAGGTGAGATGTTCTATGGTGGTGGATATGAATGTCAAAATAGTCATTTCTAGTTGGTATGAAATAAATATTTCTTTTCCAAATAAATCTGTCGCACAGATAAGGAAGGTTAACCGGAAGAAAGTACCTACTCTTATTTTAGGGCATACAAGCTACTAATTCGATCCCACTTTTTGAGGTCAAAAATAAATCGTATTGTCGAGTTCATTGTCACTTGCAGTTTGAAGCTGTTTTCTTCATCTATATTTGTAATCAGGGAAGAGCATTTATCCAAGTGTGGAAGGATTAGTGTTTGTACAAGGGTGGTACGTATTTTTTATTTAATTATCAAGGTATCATGACCGAAGAAAAATCGAAATCTGGCAATAAATCTATGACACTTGAATGAAAGTGATAAATTTTCGGAAACATAAAACATTATTAGATAAATACACCAAAGGATAAAGTTCTCCATTAAAAAGTATTTTACATAGCCGGGATTTGAACCAGGATCTCCCAATTGCCGGTCAGGCGAGATAGCCAGTAACACCTCCAAGCCATTATCTCAGAGTGAACTTCCATTAAGTATCACTGCTTTTCGCCTCCCACCATCTCGTCAAATTAAAGTACAATTTTGGAACAATTACCCTGATTTAACCTAATATTAAAAGAGTATTGCAGCGTTGAAGGTGGAAGGATTAGTACAAAAGATGTTTTCACACATTCATTCAGACAATGCAATTAATGGGCATTTTTAAAAACCACCTTGTTCAATATCTAAAAGTTTTAAACTAACTTATTTGAACAAGTAAATACTATTTTCCATTCCTCTAAAGTGATTTCTGAAGCCAAAGATTTTTTTGTCTAAAACAATTTTTTTACATAACTAACAAACGTGGGCCCTAAGTCGCTCGACAAATGTCCAAACGATGCTCAACTTCCGTCCAAACATTAGTTAATTGCTTCGTTCATCAGTGTCATTGTTTCATTAATCCTGTTCATTAAGTGGTTTAGGTCGCGAATCTTTTGTCTATAAGCAACGCTTTTGATGTACCACAAGAAAAAATCATCTTGAAATTTCCCTACTCCCTTCCTATGAATACGAAACTGAAACCGCACCATTCTTTAAGGATAACCCTGTATCATACAATCCACTTAGGAAGATTTAACCAATCTAACTATTGAAAACCTCCCACTCTTCGCCTATTATCCCTTCCCCTATTTGCTTTGTAGGCTATTTTCATTTTACTTCAGCCGAGACCGCATTTACTTTCAGCCTAATTTGACATTACAGACAAATCTTTCCGCTTGTCTATTCTTTACAACCTTATATGCACCAAGAAATCATCATTAGAAATCAAAATTCTAAATGCTTTGTTCTCATTATTAATTATCAATGATACCATGGCGGAAACATGGATAGTTAGGAAGGAGGACGGGAGAAGACAGGAGGAGTTCGAGATGTGAGTGTGGACAAGAATTGAGATAGTAAAGTGGACGGAGAGGAGGAGGGACGACGAAGTACTGGACATGGTGGGTGAGGAGAGGCAGCTTTTAGGTGAGATACTAAAGAGACAGAAGTTATGGATGGAGCGAGTACTAAGCGGGGAGGTGTTGTTGAAAACAGTGTTATAGGGTAGAATTATGGACAAGCGAGGGAGAGGAAGGAAGAGTATAGGATTTACAGACAGAATGAAAAATAGTAGGACTTATTATGAATTAAAGAGGGAATTGCATGAAGGAAGAAGTGGCTGCCACAATTTTTTTAAAATACTCCATGGAAACCATTAATCGGTCAAATATTTCAATAATAATCTTGAACTAACGTCTGTGAGAAGTGGATTGATGAATACTATACTGATACACGCAATGGGCCTGTAACACGGGAAAACAATGATCAGAGTGCCATTTAAATCATAAATTGGAATTTTAAAATAAAAATTTTGAAGAGGCTATAGGCAAAAGCTTAAAAGCAGACGGTGTGATGAACATCATAATTTAAGAACCAGTGCATGCATTACGTGATTCACGATGGATTGATCAGTTTATAGCGATTTTGTCGTGACAACAAAGGCATAAAAGTACCTAAATGAGCTATAATAAACAGAGGAGATGGGCGTATAAATAGTGCCACTACAGGATATCAACGTTGAGAGACCGATAGCAGAGCAAGATCGAGTTAAAATAGCTAGTTGATGCTCAAACGAGCCTTACATCGCTGGAATGAAGGGACTCCAGTTCTTCCAGCTCCAGTTCCTCTGAGTTTTTTCCACCGGCTTGGCTTTGGATCAAGCGAATGAATCCTTCGAGTCGAAAGAAATTAAACCCGGTCGCTTTTAAAATTCGAAAGTCTGGAGAGAAAAACACAGACGAAATTAAAAAAGAAGAATATAACCTTACTCGCTGTGGGCTCGCCAAAAAATTTCCGTGGCAAAGAAGACTTGAGGATACTTTTCGTTTCGTTACGAGAGAGCAAGAGAGAAAGAAAAAGGATACTAAAACATCTTCTCAGAGAAAACATTCTTTGCCATCCTTGAATGAGACAAAAGAAAATCCTCAACGAAATTTGAGCCGTGTTTTTCCTTTCGAGAAGGCTAGGTAGCGACTGATAGAGTCAAAACAAGTTACAAATTTGACTCTTTCATTAATTCCGTTGAGAAAAAAAGATTATTCGTGAACCGAAATCGATGAAATTTTTAATTAAAAGCCCTAATTATGTGAATTATATATTTTCGGGTAAAAATTAGTTATTTTCGAGTAAATATATACAGAAAATAAACATAAAGAAAACCAAGATATTAGTATGCAGCAGAAGAGAAGAAGTCAAGGTACTTACATTAAAATAGGGAAGCAAAAACTGGTAGAGGGGGATGAATTATGTCATTTGGGAAGCAGGATCACTAGCGACGGGATAAACAAGAAAGAAATTATCAGCAGAATAGCCCAAGCAAAGAGAGCATTCCACCAAATGAAATACCTGCTTACAGCGGGAAACTTAAACATGGAAGTAAAGAAACAATAAATCAGAACTTACTTTTGGAGTATGCTCCTTTACGGAAGTGAGGCATGGGCAATGACAGCACTGGAGAAAGCACGGATAGAGGCCTTCGAAATGTGGTTCTACAGAAGAATGATAAGGATCAAAGGGATCGACCGAGTTAGTAATGAGGAAGTCCTAAGAAGAATGGGATAGAAGAGAAGCCTCATGAAAACCTTAATGAGAAGACGGAACAGCCTTATAGGCCACATCTTGAGACATGATGGCCTGATGAAGACAATCGTCGAAGGACAAGTGGAAGGCAAGAATGGAAAAGGTAGACCCCGAACAAAATATATGGAACAAGTAAAGAGAGATGTGAAAGAGAAGAAATACGTAGGAGTGAAAAGATTATTTGATAGGAGAATTGAGTGGAGAGCTGCGTCAAACCAATCTTATGATTGCTGACCGGTAATGATGAATTATGTGAGCTATGTTAGTATAAAGCATTTTCAAATTGTACTTGCGCACATGTCTTATTTATGTTCCAAGTTTCGTAGCGTTTTCCTTTATCGAATTGATATTTTTACCACCTACGATACTGCTCGCGAAGCTGCACTTGCCGTAGAAACATACCATGAAAGTAGTAACACGAGAGGGTTATCAATGATAGCTATGGCACTCCAGGTTAGAGAGAGACGCAGAACGCCGAGCTGAACTGTTACCGAAATCTAATAAATGACTGCTAGAGGTGAGTATTCAAAGCAATTCGTTGACATGTGTTCATAAAGATGAAGATAAGCCGATAAAAAGGTAAACGCCACGCAAACACCATGTTGCAGCAGTACAGGTGTCATATCGATCAAACAATGACGCCACAATGACAGATGATTATTCTCATTGTACTATGAGTGATATAAGCAATCGCGAATAAAACTTGAAAACCCGTAGCCGTCCTCATTTATAGGAAACATTGGAAACCATGGATTTAGCCTCAAATAAAGTACCATTTCATTACTATTAATAATTTTGGTAACATGCAAAAAGTAATGGTGAATCGTGCATTTTCGAAGAGCCATACAGATAAAAATAGTCGCAGGAAATTTTACTTCTACCAGATTAAAAATGGGTTTTCTCGGTTGACCAAATCTTTCTCACAAATTCAAGGTACCAGAAAAGAACGGCTGTGCTCTACAGATGGTTTATATTACTCAAAATCATAGTAACTCTAAGTTTCTAAAATTATGTTCAACAATTGCGCAGAATATAATAATCTCTTTAAAAATACAGCAATGCAAGACTTAAGAAAAAAAACGAGAGAGGTTAAAAATTTATCCCAGGGAAGAATTAACTACATTCGATAAAAATGTATATTCTAAGCACTAATTAGATCAAAAGAAAAATTTGGGAGGAAAACTATTGATATTACCATAATGCTTATTATTTTCTAAAATACACACAATACTGCCTAAATGTACTATACTGTCCATCTCGGACTAGAAAAAAATCATAAAACCACGAAATTTGACGTTTGTGAAAGTACACAAGCACTCCAAACTATATATAAACTATATACAAACTATATACTAAACGCAGTATATAATAATCTCTTTAAAAATACAGCAATGCAAGACTTAAGAAAAAAAACGAGAGAGGTTAAAAATTTATCCCAGGGAAGAATTAACTACATTCGATAAAAATGTATATTCTAAGCACTAATTAGATCAAAAGAAAAATTTGGGAGGAAAACTATTGATATTACCATAATGCTTATTATTTTCTAAAATACACACAATACTGCCTAAATGTACTATACTGTCCATCTCGGACTAGAAAAAAATCATAAAACCACGAAATTTGACGTTTGTGAAAGTACACAAGCACTCCAAACTATATATAAACTATATACAAACTATATACTAAACGCAGTATATAATAATCTCTTTAAAAATACAGCAATGCAAGACTTAAGAAAAAAAACGAGAGAGGTTAAAAATTTATCCCAGGGAAGAAATAACTACATTCGATAAAAATGTATATTCTAAGCACTAATTAGATCAAAAGAAAAATTTGGGAGGAAAACTATTGATATTACCATAATGCTTATTATTTTCTAAAATACACACAATACTGCCTAAATGTACTATACTGTCCATCTCGGACTAGAAAAAAATCATAAAACCACGAAATTTGACGTTTGTGAAAGTACACAAGCACTCCAAACTATATATATGAGGGTTTTATACGGCAAGCACTTACTTTTCGTAATAAAGTACGATCTTGATTGGCAACAAGAGTATTAAGGCTGGCAAGAAGCAGTTGAGGGCCATAGAACATACCTGAAAGAAAAAATAGAATACCTTTGTAAGACAACTAACACCAAAATAAAACAGATGTTTTGGCACACAACAACTATTAATGATTAAAGAAGATACAATGAAAAATAAATTTTTTGAACATCAATGTGACGATATTGAAAGTCAAGACAAAATGGCTTCTGCATATTTTCAAATGTAAACTTCAGAAGCTTTAGCTCAATATTTAAAACTTAGATCAATAGTGAGAAACACATTTTTACGATCGGGGGGAAATATATTAAAAAATATTGAAGATAAATTAAACCATTTGAAAAATTACATCGATCATGTAATATAAATAGAACATTCGCAACAAACGAGCGTTTTGTACGATGCAAAAGTGCGAACTTTTTCACATAGCTCATTCAATCATTCAAATGGCTGCAAATAGGTACGTGGAGTAGAAAATTCAATGGAAAATGTCAGTAAATAAATATATGGGGAATATAAAGAGGTTTTATAAATGTTTCAAGCACAATTATATTGGCCAAAAAGAGCTGATCGAAGATACACAATTACACACGAGTTCAATCAATATAAATTGAACCTATTTCACCAAAATGCTTCTCAAGTATGTTTATAAAATATCAATGATTTACCTGACCGTTAATGAAATGAATATCACACAAACGTTAGCTCAAAAAATGCAAACATTTACAAAAGTTGATGCTTCATAGACTATTCTAAATGCCATCTAACTTCATTTTTATTCATCGATTGTTGTCTTTTATAATAATTTAAATAATTAACCGTCTAAGGAAGAGATAGACTTACAGGTAGTGCTTTACGAATCACTTCGGCCTCTCTCCCCTTCAACATGGGGGCTATCATTTTGATTTACCGTAAGATCTAACCCCTTTAATAAAAAAAGAAACATTATTTTCACAGTAATTTATACGGAAAACTTGAATAATTTACCGTCCTGAATCACGAAGTCACGGCGGAACTGCTTAATTATTGAATCGAAAAAGGTCCCCGAGCTGCCATAAATTCAACACCCAAAATCCTCACCAGACAGAGAGGAAAAGGCACCCGTTTCTGTTCATAATTAGGATTTGGCCGTCCTAGAAAGAAAGTATTTCAGCAATCTCTTAATCTCTTCTCTCCCTCTCCTTCGACAACCTTAACGAATGAAATATCCTTCGCCAAAGTGAGATATTTCGGAAAAACGACGCCGACATTTTCCGTAGAAGTAGTAGTGAACTGACACTGTCATCTCACACCCACATTGGCTTTAGCAAGAGGGATAAAAGGAAGACGAGGAATGGGACGTGAGGGAGCAGAAGTTAAGTTCTCAAAAATCGAGGAGTCAACCCTTCAAGAACCTCATTGTTTATGGAAGCGTGAAAAAAATTAGGCAGCTCATGGCGCAACATTATCCCCGTAGTCACAACACACGGCGCGGCGGCGGGGTGGAATCCGTGCGTCAGCGCCTCGATGCGGGAATAAGCGGAAAGAGAGAGAGAAAAAAATGAAGGGCGAAAACGAACCGTGTTGATAAAAAGGGCGCTCATTATTATTTCCCCCCCTCACTAAAAATCTCATCCTTTAAACTCGCGTGACAAGTTCCAGCACCTCCCACCATCTCCGCTTCAGCCAAACCCACACTCGCGGAGTGGGGAAAACAAAACACCGACGCCGCGAATCTCGCGATCATAAAAAAAAGGGGTCTATTTTTGTGAACTAAATACGAGAAAACAAAACACTGTCGTCGCCCGCGCGAAAATAAAAACGTCGGGAAATAAATAGGACCGTACATTGTCATTCCATTGGCCAAGAGAGTATCCTTTGATCTCTTCCACTGTAATGATTACGATGAGAAGAGTCGTCAAGATGGTTTGAACGGGGCCGCCCACTTTAAACGTTTAATTTATATATTTTTTACCTTCTGTTTGTTCCTTAAGTTTGAGGAACCCGAAGTGAAAGTCAAAAACAGGCCTACGGGAACTCTAAGTGAGGCATACCACTGGCCTTTGAAAGACATGAAGATTTCCTACAGGAGTCTACTACGCGACATTAAAAAAAGAAACCCTCACTTATGAGACGCGAGGACGGTTATAGGTCAATTAAACCGTCTCATAAAGAGCAACTAAGTGATCAAGTTTAAGGGCAATGAAGTTGGCCCTTTCTCAAAGACTTGTTTTGGTACAGATGTTTGCTTGAGCATTCACTTGCACAGGTGTATAGAGGCTCAGAAATACATGCGTGAATATTTTTTAAACCATGAAAAAACACCAAAATAAAATTTAATGCAAACCATATTCCTTGTTTACAAATACAAAATTTGATTAAACTAAAACATACAAAAAATCGTGATTAAAACTCACACAAAAATTGCACACCTGAGCAAATAAAGATCCGTTACAATTCAAGTCTTTGTAAAAAAATTCTATTTCATTGTCCATAAATTTGACGAAATGTTTGCCCTATATGAGATGGATTTATTAGATGACGGCTCTTTTTTAAATGTGTAAGCCAAGTAGTGGAACTCTGCGCTCACCCGGCGAATACATTTTTAACCATATGGTTGCTATCATACCATTTCGGATTGGGACTTCTCGCACGAATCGCTGACAGCAGAAACCAGTTTTGTCAAAAAAGCAGTCCAACGTAAAGGCGTACCCAGGATCAAAACTAGGGGCGGGCAAGCCGTAGTCGTTCAAGTTGTAACATTTTAGCATGGAAAAGGTGAATGAAGCCAACATTTTAAGAAAATTATTACTGCGTTTTTATTAGTTAATAAAGTTATTTGCTTTGAAAAAATATTTTAGTTACATGTCTTACACTAATATCATTTTTCATGGGTTTTAAGACAGATTTGTTGCAAAATTTCCTTTCAATCAAGTGCTGATTTTCCGTTAAGAGTTTTGCGTTTTTTACCTCTAGGAGGGGGCAGCTGCCCCCTTCTGCCCCCGCTGGGTACGGCAAAGGTATAACGCCCGATATCCGGGCCACTCGCCGAGACATCTACTGGGAAAACTTCATGTTTTAAACCCCAGTCATTATAAACCGTAAAGCAAGAAAATCTTCTCCAACGGTCAAATAAGTACAGTTAAAAATAGGTTTGGGATACTGATCCAAAATTTATACTGGTGTTTCATTACTTCTGTACATAAATGCGTAGTCTGAAGTAGAGAAAGATGATGAAAAGACTTCACTCAATGCGAAAAGTAGTTATGGGATTAATGACACATGGCTGTCCCACGAGGAGTAACATCTGCTTAAAGTTTTACTATGAACAATAAAGAAATTTTTTTCACCACATTAGAATACAGGTAACATGAGTACATATAAACATATCCACAAAATTTCAGTATATTATGATACAAAACGAGAAGATAAAATTAAAATTTCAGCAATTAAAGAGAATTTGAAAATGGTGACACTTATTTTAGGTAGCGATGCTTATTCTTCCAGATTTAAGCATTCAAATGTCATGTGGATAAAATAGCAGAAGCCTCAGACAAATCCGCCCAGGCGTCTGCAGCGTAATTTTTCACCGATGTACCTACCCGGGAGCCTTAAGCATAGGTATTCAACTCCTTCCTTCCCTCTGGTATGTTTCCATTCCCGCTCTCCAGGGGCGGAGCTAGGAATTAAGGCTAGGGGGGGTTTTAGGCGCAACTAGACCTGGAGTGTGTGGTATACCCGCCAGGGTAAGCGGGAGGTACGGGGGCCCAGAAATGTTTTAAGAGAAATGGTTCAAAATTGTGAGTTTTATGGTCAGTTTATGAGGGATTTTATTAGTCCTTACACTCTTCTATAATTATATTAATCAAATGAAGTAAAATAGATTAAACTTAAAAGTTTCTCTGAGCTCTGGGGGGGGGGGTTTATCCCACAAACCCCCGCTCGCTGCGCCACTGCCGCCTCCTACAGTTTAAATTTGAAAATTCAATAATACTGAGTGAAAATTAGCTTCCTTATTACTTCCAGGAGAAAGAACAAAGAGGAGACTCGAATAAGGGAGGTATTTCGGCACAGATTCAATCATTACTCATCAATTCGAACGTCGATCTCCTTTGTCGATGTCGCTAACACTTTCCAACCTCAATCTCCGCGTGGCAGCCACCAATCCAGCAACACCCCCCCCCCCCATCCCACTCCCTCAACGCCATTTGTTCCGCATTAATCAATAAACTCGACACTTCCACAATTGGTGAATGTAAAACGGTTTCCTTCCGCACATCGAATTTGGAAGGTTGGAGAAAAATTCACTTTGTCTTCAAAGCGAATTATTCGTGGCCCAGGAAGAGAGGGTGAAATAATTTCACCCAGGGAGACACCGTGAACTCTTCCTCATTCCAAAGTGAAAGTGTAACGTCTTTTCTAAAAAAAAGGTAATCTAACATTTTTTACAAAATTGATAAGTAGGCTATTGTCTATTGTACCATATATTTATAGTTAATAGAAATTGAATTAATTTTTTCAAAATACTATTTTTTGAAAATATTTATGGAGAATTTTGCGGAAATAATGGTACGAATCTGAAGCAGTTTTGGAAAATTATTCGGAAAATTCAATGAGAAAAGCCATACCGTCCATGATTATATTGAAGTTACACAAACAACGCAGGCCATTGTCACGAAGTTTATATCCAGGTTCACTACGTTCAAGCCATTCAAGACGAAGAATTTATTTCTTAATTTTCTAGAAAATATTTACATACTGGTCTAACAAATAACACAGTGTTTAATTATCGTAATTACTACCTAATTATTATGAATCAAACTATGTTTCACCAACTGTAGCGGATTTCAGTAGAATTTATTATGAATACCTGGGTGCCACTTTCGTAGGAGAAAAGAAAAGTCCCCGATAGAGCAAATTCGACTTGAAGGGAGACACCACCATTAAAACGGCAGCGAATTTCGGGAGGAGACGAAATCGAGGAACAATTGAACGGCGGGTGAAGCAGCATCCAGTGGAAGATGTTACACAGCCGCTAACCACTCGCCGCGCTTAATGAGCGCTTGGGAGACATGCGACCAAAGCGACATCTCAAAGGGAGATTGGGAATCAGAGGCTGGGGAGACGATTCCGAGCTTGCGGATCAAAGGACGTCTCCCTCCCAAGACTTCTTATACCTGGCTGTCGTGGGGTACCAAGCGTTAATTCTCCCACGCGAAATTCCAGTTTGCTGGAGACGTTAATGGAGTCAAATCGGAACGTCGCGACGCGTCGTACTGGCGTCGCCAACTCGACAATTCGTACATCTCCGGGCAGAACCGTCTTTTCTCTAGAAATCCCGCCAGTTATGCCTTTTTCACGGGAAATGAACGAAACTTAGCGTAACCATGGAGTTGGAAACTAAAGAATGTCTGCTGGTGAACCACAGCATACATTAGCGTAACTCTACTTGTTAGTGGAGAAAAGCTCAAACTTCACTTGAAATTAATAAGTAGAAAGATTGAACATAAATCTGGCGTCGCCAACTCGAAAATTCATATACACGAGGAGTTGACAATTTAACAGCGTAAGTTGGTGAACATTATGAAATAGTCTACTTAGTGTAAGCCTACCTATTGTAAGTGGAGGTAAGCTCAAGTTTCCCTTGAAAGTGACGAGTAGAGAGATAAAATATACGAGTATTATAAAAGTATTGCAGTTCCTCTAAATTCTATTTCATGATTAAAAACTCATTTATGACACTATTGATCTTCTTGCCATAGTGTCAAGTTACGCCAAACTATGTCGTAATCTTCTTCTAAAATTTCCCTCCATTTCCGGCAACGCAGAGAATTTGTACAACTCCATGTTATATGCCTGAGTACACTTGGTACCTACAGTTAACTGCTCCCCTTATAAATGAGTGAAGACGATATTATGAGGTAAATGTTGAGAAAGACCACCATTTCACTCTACGAAATGTATTTGAAGATTTGACTCGTGCCATCATTCATAAAACGAAGTCGAAAAGAAAGCCGTAAATGGAGAATTAGCCAGAAATAAAGCGGTTTAGGTTATATATGAACTAAATATAGGAATATGAAATAACGCGGTCAAAAATGAACATATTTATAATAAGCGGAAAAAAATTCCTCACAGTAACAGCATAAAACAAAAAAAAGTAGGAGAGCATAGAAAAGGTTTGGTGGTTTGAGGCGTCACTTTGTGGAATTTACTTATGATGAATTAAAATGAACTTCGTTTTTCCACATAAATATTTATTTAATCACGACCGTGGTTAAATGAATATTTATGCGGAAAATAAATTTCATTTTCATTCATCATAGAAAAGGTTTTTCCGTAAACAAGGTTAGTTATATAACTGATAACTTCAGCCTAACTCTTTGAAACCTCTCCATATTGGTAATAAAAGAATAAAACTACGTAAGGTTCACTTGTATATTTAAGTTTAAATAATACAAGTAAAACCTTTAAAAATATATTAGTGGACTTACAAAGTTTGATTCTTTTATTTCCAAAGTCACTTATATTGAATAAATCACTTTTACGAATCCTTTGATCGAAAATTTTAGCGGGAGCAGTTGGAATCAGAGTTCAGTAATTGCTTTGGTACGTGTTGGCACCCATCACCTGCATTTGACTAATTCATCAGAGATATTAAACCTAGAGAATGGAATAATTTGAATTGAAAAACGCAAAACTCAAAAAAAAAGTTATTGAAGAAATATGAATGATTCATTGAATGAAAGCCACCTGTAGCAGGTCTGGCATCTTCATACCTGTCCGTTAGGATTTGGAGTCGTGGCCTTGTCAGACTTTCATTAGTCAAACTCGCTTGCGTTCGTTCACGTCGGCGGATGAATGGCGATTATCGACTTGACAAGCGGAACGAGGTGTGATTAAAAATATGCGTCAAACCCGGCGGACACCGTTAATCTTGTATCACTCGGGACTCCCGATAGTCACGACACACTAACGTTTATTACATTTAAGCCCGTCGAATGCTCTCCTTCGTGATTTTAGGAGATAACCGCCGTGGCCGACTAGACAGCGATGAGTCTTTCTATTGTAACAAATATTGCTAGAAGTAGGTACTCGACGTGAAATGCGGCATCCAAGTATAAGCCCAGGCTCGCCCCACTCGCTAGGGGAGGTGCCCACACCTGCGGCTTTTCCTGGTGACTTTGCCAGTTTCGATAATATATGTAGATAAATTTCTTACTTAAAAGAAATTAAGAATAAATAAACGGCAAAAACCTTTGAACATTTTAATTAACTTGAGCTATTAATTGAAGATTACGGTTAAACGAAATGGTCATGCTGAATGCATTTAAGGTATTATGTAGATACTCTAATGACAGTATTTTATCCCCTTACATAAATATCAGACGAGGTGGCCGAGTGGTTAAGGCGTTGGACTGCTAATCCAATGTGCTCTGCACGCGTGGGTTCGAATCCCATCCTCGTCGATTCATTTTTGCCGTCCTCGGAGGCGGAGGACTGAGATACTCACCTTTCAAAACGAAGGTCGCGGGTTCGAGTCCCTCCCGGGTAGGTTGCGGCTCTTCAGGGAACGGATATTCTAGTACGCTTATTTGATAAATCTTATGAAAAATGCCAATATGTAGGCCGAACAGCGCTGTTTTCGGAAGTTTGGAAATAATTAAAAATATCTCGGCAACAAAGGAACGCCCACGGGTGCCATATGGCACCCAGTGTAGTGACGATCCAATACTCCTGCGATGCATGTACTATGTGAATTTTAGCGTACATTTCGGTGCACATAATTAGTAGAAGGTTTCTTCTAATATTAATCATAAACTTTAGATTGTGTTCGTTATCTTGAGATCATATGTATCATATTTTATAAAATTAAAGATGAGTGATTTAAAAAAAAAACTTTGGGAGCTGATGGGGATTAAATAAGCTAAACTGAACATGTGGTAAAAGGACCAGTTCCTCGCAATCTTAATGACCAATCTTTCATTTCATTTGGATTTACTTGCAAAATATATTTTAAAAACAAAGCAAGAATGCGAATGGAAAAGGTCCCACCCACCGTTTTAAAAGGTAAACTATTTCGTAGGGTCATTGCATCATCTCACAAAAATCATGACCTTGCGTGGTTAGTCCAGGTTATATCAAGATTTAAAATGAACGAGTTTTATCAAAAGGTCGGTCAGAGATGTAAACTCTTTGGCGTTTTTCGCGTGAGCTAAATGAAAAGTACGACTATTTCATCAAACTTGAATCATGCGACATTTATTTGAAAATAAAACAATTAATGTGCAGCAGACAGAACACGGCTGCGTTTAATCTCCAATGCAGAGAAATAATCTCAGGCGAAAACAAATGATATAAAAAAATGCTGGCGACAATGACCGATATATTTCCAGTGGTAACGCTGATTAAACTAAACGGAATTTAGCTATAGTTTGCCGTTTGTCAAATGAGGACGCACCCGTTAGCTAAAACGCATATGAACTATGTTTTCTAAAAAAAACCGACAATATGAGAATTATAAAAAATTTTAATTTTTCCTGGTGAATATTTCTGATGAATATTTCTCGGGTTATAAGCCATGTTAATTAATGCTTCTATATGAGCCGACGTTTCGGGAGAAGACTAGTCTCCCATCCTCAAGGCTGTGTTACTTTGTGGAAGTCCAATTTCACACTTAAGAATTGAACAATGAAATTGGACCTCCATAAAGTAACACTTGAGTGTGAAATTGGACTTCCATAAAGTAACACTTGAGTGTGAAATTGGACTTCCATAAAGTAACACAGCCTTGAGGATGGGAGACAAGTCGTCTCCCGAAACGTCGGCTTATATAAAAGCATAAACCTGGCTGAGAACCCGAGAAATATTCGTCAGAAATATGAAAATATTTCTCTTTCATCAACAAAATTTCTTTTGTTTTCCCCTTTTAATTCAACACAAAATGTGTCAGGATTTACTGATGATTGCCAGTGGTGGGATTTGAACCCGGTCCCACCCAATCCCAGCTTCAATGCTATTTGGAGTGTACCTCAAGTGCAGCATTCCTTCCTTCGTGTGGGACGCTAAGCCGTGGTCCCTTTGGCGCCTATAATTAAGAGCTGGCTAATGCCGACGCCGAAATAATCTCCACTCTTCCTCCCATTACCAGTCATAAGGCGAAAATGACACAGTCTGTCGGTCGACGCAACATAATACCAACCTACCAAATATTCTCACTCTTGGGGTATTCCTTGGTTGATAAAAGTAACTGGTTATCGTTTTTGAGTCCCAATCGAGACTCGACGAACTTCGACGAGTAAACCGAGCTTTAATCGGAACAATGAAGTTTGATTTAGAAGCATCGGACCATTAAACAAGCATCTGCATAGTAACATGAATATACCGGGCTTTAATCTTTACCATCGAGTTTAATTTCGATACATAGAACCATTGAACTCAATTTACCGGGCTTCAATCATTTTCAATCTTCAGTTTTCATTTCGACTCTCTATTTTCCTAACACTGTTCCCACGAATACTACATTTAAAATCCCCTTTCCTTTTAAAACATGCCCGATACAATTCTCCTTTTTCTTTTGCATCGTCATCACTATCACTGGTCAACAATCCTAAGATTGGTTTGACGCAGCTCTCGACTCAATTCTCCTATCAGCTAACCTTTTCACACCTACGCATTTCTTCTCTTTCACATCCTTCATTACTTGTTCCATATATTTTGATCGAGGTCTTCCTTTTCCGTTCTTGTCATCCAATTGTTCCTCGACGATTATCTTCATCAGGCCGTCATGTCTCAAGATGTGGCTATAAGGCTGTTCCGTCTTATTATTAAGGTTTTCACGAGGCTTCTTTTCTCTCCTACTCTTCTTAGGACTTCCTCATTGCTAACTCGGTCGATCCCTTTGATCCTTATCATTCTTCTGTAGAACCACATTTCGAGGGTCTCTATCTTTGCTTTCTCCGATGGTGTCGTTCTCCATGCCACACTTCCATGTCCCTTTATATTCCACGCATAGGATTCGCAGTTACTCCACTCACTTTATATCATGACATGATGGAAATCTCTCTAGCAAGTGCGTACCCAGGATCATAACTGGTGTGTGGGCAAGCCATGGTCTAGGGAGGGGGCAAGCCAAGTTGTTACATTTTAGCATGAAAAAGGTGAATTAAACCAACATTTTAAGAAAATTATAACAGCGCCTTATTAGTTTATGAGATTATTATCTTGAAAAAATTGTTTTATTTCAGTTACATATCTTATACTAATACGTATCATTTTTCGTGGGTTTAAAGAAAATCTGTTGAATACTTTCGTTTCAATTCAGTACTCATTTTGCTTAATGACTTTTGCGCTTTTTGCTTCTAGGGGAGGGCAGCTGCCCCCCTTCCATCACTGGGTTCGCCCATGCTCTCGAGTAAAATATTCCGGAGGTGAACTAGTCCCCCATTCGGATCTCCGGTTGGGGACTTCTTGAGAGGGTACATCGGTCAAAGGTGATGTAATGTTAAGGATAGGAGCATGGAACGTTAGACCGCTTCGTACCTGTGGTAGGCTAAAGAAATTGGAGGTGGAGATGCAGATAATGAACTCTCTTTCTTCTCCTCACCCACAAAAGCGTTGATCCTATCCCTATCTCTTCTTCCCAAAGTCCACATCGTCTTACTATGGCGTAGCAATGATATTGAAAACTAAGAGCGTCCGCTAGTTCAAAAGCATCGTTAAGAATCGCAGCTAGACTTGGCGTTGTTTTTATCAACATAGCTTTGTTCACTTAGCCTGACTTAACTTTAATTAAAAAGTCAACTTAACTTTGGTTTCGTTCCAAACCGTGTGTTCGTCCTCAGTAGCCTAAGACAGGGGTCTCCAATTTACTAGGCCACGAGGGCCACATTCCAAGTTCCGTACCGCCCCGCGGGCCGGATAGCAAATTTGCCGATGACTGAAGTATTCGATACCAACGTCTACTGAAGAATCCGGTGGCGTATTTCTTATTTACGAAAA
The DNA here is from genome assembly GCF_921293095.1 of Ischnura elegans. Lineage (NCBI taxonomy): Eukaryota > Metazoa > Arthropoda > Insecta > Odonata > Coenagrionidae > Ischnura > Ischnura elegans. The sequence continues at coordinate 55,261,908 of NC_060253.1, forward strand.
GTTGAAGTCGACTTTGACGTGCAGTACAGCGCTGCAATGCTCCTAGCGGCGCCTCACAGAGTTAAACGAGCGAGAATCGCGCGCTACTAGAAAAGGGTGCGCGGGCCGGATGAAAGCCCTTCGCGGAACGGATCCGGCCCGCGGGCCGTATTTTGGAGACCCCTGGCCTAAGATATTGCTCATCGCCTTAATGATCCAATCCCATCCAACTCCCCCTTTTCTTTGGCATAATTCTCAATAATATGTACTTCCCTTCCTAACTCTCAGCACCTCCTCATTCCTCACTTTGTCCACCCACTACACTCTTTCCAGCCTTCTCCACACCCATCTCACATCTCAAAAGGGTTGGTCCTATCCCCACCTCTTCTTCCCAAGGTCGCTGGTAGATAACACCCTTCTCTTCTTATTAAAAGCTTCCTTTCCCACAGCTATTCTTTTGTTGATTTCTGTCTTTCTCCTCCAGTCTTCAGTCAGCACGCCTCCTAGATATCAATTTCTTTTAACTTGCTAACCTTAACATAAAACATTTTAAACTAAGAAAATCTTAATCATCTAATTTGATGTAACATGAATGTTTCGGGCTTTAATCGTAACTATCGAGTTTCATGTCGACGCATCAAACCATTGTGCTAGCCTCTGCATATTGATATGGATGTCCTGGGCTTTAATCTCAACTATCAAGTTTGATTTCGATGCATCGCACCATTAAACTAGCCTCTGCTTAGTAACTTGTATGATATGCGGACGATATGGTGGAAGTTCGCAATATTAGGAAATGATACATAGCAACATCTCCACAGGATATCCTGCGGAAATATCGTACTGCCTCATTCAACTTGCATGCATTGTAACATGAATGTACCGGGCTTTAACCTTGACTATCGAGTATAATTTCGATACATCAAACCATTGTAGCAGCCTCTGCATAGCAATGGCGTAGCTAGGAAATTGCTTTGGTGGGGGATGAGAGGGCTTTTGGGGGGTTGAAGGGGGTTTGTGGGGGGTACCCTCCCAGGAAACTTGTTTAGGAAAATTTTTGAAAAAATAAAATGCCCGAAAATGAATTTTAAATTATTTGGTTACATAAAATTTAACTATAAGCAGATGAAGTTATTATAAATCAAATCAAGGCAAGATTTTAAAAAATATTTTGATTTTTCTGAAGCTTTTAGGGGGGATATATCCCCCCATACCCCCCCTTTAGTTACGCCACTGCTGCATAGTAACATGAACGTACGGATACGTCCAGTGCGTGGGAGAGAGAAAAATAGAGAGGGACTGTACCAGGAGGAAGGGGAGAACGTACGAAAAAGGAGTATAGCGGAGATGAGTGAGGGGAGGTGGGCTGGAGGGAGGGAGGAGGGTGGGCGAGTAGGTAGGGGTGGAAATCGCCGAAGCGGAAGGCAATGACGTCATGCCGCCCACTTGTACGGAGCGGGTGACGGGAGTGGAGGGGGAGGGGAGCGTATTGTGGAGGGGGTAGGGAGGAGGAAGAAGGAGCAGAAGTGATACGGAGAGGGAGCGAAGGAGAAGTGGTTGAGGCCTTCCATCGATCTATAGAGGCCGTGGCTAAGGGATGGAGGAGAAAGCGTATATATACGTACACGTAAGTTTGTTTCTATGGGCATTGGGGAGACGGAGCGAGTAAAAAGATGTAGGGAGGAGGTTTTGAGAAGAGCTTACGAGGATGATGCGAGGAATATGGGTCGATCCAATGCCGGTTTGCATCGATTCTCGATCGGTTCGATTTCTCCAACCCGCGATACATTGATGTGCTCACGTGCCTCGGAAAGAATACAACAAGGGGTATGTATAGAGGAGGCCCAATTGAAGGCTGATTTCTGTTGTCACTTCGGTCACATTTTATTCGGCTTTCAAAATTGTCCGCGGCGCGGTGATGAGTGCAATGCGATCCACTTTTTCCAATATTTTGCAGTATAATGTTTGTAATTGCTAGGAATAGCATTGAAAAATTATGAATTTGATAGACAACATGAGCATGAATATAAATTTAGATTAACATCCGTAATAATACCTTATTTTCCCTTGAAACTCGGATCATTTTGTTCGTTAGCGACGCGAGTGGCGACCCAAGAAAACCCATTTAAATGCGCGGTGGTTGACAACACATTAAAGGCCAACTTGAGGATCCTCTTTTGTAATATTCGTGGAATGCACTATCCGGCCGTAGTGTTGAGACGTAATTAACCAGCGAATTAATGTTTATTCATTTTATTTATTTAATTAGAGACGTACACTCAGCATTTCTGCCAATTTACATATGACGCGAAAAAAAACACCCAATATAAACGTAAACAAACAAAACGAATGCGGCAGCAACTATTTTTCTTAAATTAAAAATTACTAAATCGTCAGAGAGGACAAATGTTTTGGATGGTGCGAGTACTAAGCGGGTGGGAGAAACTAAGTAAAAGTAGTAGAGAAGTAATGTTATGTAAGCGGAGAAGGAGAGAAGTTTTTTACGTTTTTTAGTTAAAAATATCTAACACAGTATTTATAAATCTCCTTTGACCGGAATACTACTTAAAAATAATATTGATAATTCTTCCAAATTAAGCGTTATGTGCAGTGGCGTAGCGAGGGGATGGATCCGTGGGTTCAGACCCCCCGAAATATAAAAACACCATTATTTTACTTCAGAAAAGAAAATAAAATATTGAAAAGTCATGTACATACAAAATATTTCTTTGAAAATTTTTCTATTATTGAAAGTGTTAAAATTAGTTAATAACGCTTAACTTAGTACCATGTTTTTATTTTAATTTTCCACCCTGTTTTTGGACCCCCCCCCCCCCGAACCAAAATCATAGTTACTCCACTGGTTACGCGAATCAATAAATGGAAGTTAAGAAGCAATTAAGTATGGAAACAAGAACACCTAGCTAAACGTGGCAAGGTCTAATTAGGTCCACACTGTAATTACCGATGATAACCGATAGGTGGTTAGCATCGATTCTCGATACAGAAATTACGCGGGTGATCGATCTCCGATACCCATAAAATCGATTCTCGATTCAAAGTAAGCCCATGAATTCGTAAAACGAGAGGGCGAAGAAGTATAGCCATGAGTCAACGAATGGGAATTGTGGAGGAGGAGAAAGGGAAACGAGACATCTTTTGGTCGATGAACCTCGCCTTGATTTTGGATACAACCACCTCATATTTATTTGCATGCGAAAGACCTCGAAGGGCTATGCATGATGTATGGTGATGGAAAAAGGTGAGGAATAATATCAAAATACTGATATAAACTTTTTATGATGTTTCTTGGAGTTTAGGTCAATTGAAACCAAGTTATAGCCAACGTTTCGATTTATGTAAAATCATCCTCAGGGCTATGAAAGTGAAAACATGAACAATATAAAATACAAAGATGACAACGATATACAATATTTTTACATAAAAATGTTACGATCGCATTTTTATACAGTAATATAATTTAAAGTATACTCATAGGTATATATATAAGAACAGAATAGAATACACAAAAAATTTTGACATACCTCTTAACTATGTACATATTTATTGATGTTGTGTTACTAAAGTATTGCCACACCTAGTTACCATTAATTTTGGTTGAACATCATAAAAAGTTAATTGAACAAGGTCAAGAATAGAAGAGGAAAAATACTGATATAAATTGAGGAAAAGGAAACAAAGGAAATAAAGGAAATAACATGAAAAAAAGAAAAATAACAAATGAAAGATAGAAATGTTACAAAAAAACTCGGTTTTCAAGGCACTGCAGGAACAAGTTACTTTGTACGCAGTCAGGCGCACGGATGCAAAGTTAAATACACCAACGGATGAATTTAGCCGTGAAAAAATATTTGACTTAGCCGGGATTCGAACCTGGATCTCCCGTTTGCCGAAGTTCGCGCAGACTTGGTGGTGGAACTGGTTAACACGCCTAACCGGCAATCGGGAGATCCGGGTTCGAATCTCGGCTAAGTCAAATATTTTTCATAGCGAACTTCATCCGTTGGTGTATTTAACTTTAAAAACTCGCTTGCCAAAGGATACGAGTGAGTTTCTGTTCTGTGTTGAAAATGACGCTGAAATTGACAAGAATACAAAGCAATAGAATCGGGGTAGCGAGAGGTGGTTTTCCAATGACGTAGATTCGTTCTCTAAACGAATCAAAACGCATATTAGGAGCCTCTGTTACAAAAAAAATTGAGCCGATTTTAGCGCTAACTTCATGTATTGAACGGATTATTTCCTCAATTACTGCAATCGTATGGGGAATATAAACGGCCTATTCTAACAGGCCTGCCTAAGTTCGCTTATTATTGCGAAAAATACTATTTAAGCCGATTTTTTGCTATTTAAGGTTTTTAAAAAGAGAAATGGCATTGTGGTGATCACCAAAATAAAAAAAAATCAATTATCAAATCCAAAATTTTAAATAAACATTGAATTAATTTTCCGAAATAAATTTTTGCTCCTATTCTTGAAAATAATTATATTACCAGGTAGGGCTGAAAAAGTTCTGCAGAGAGTCTATTCCAATCATCAAAAGTCCTGCTAGAGATTGAACACTTCTTTACATAGGTACTCTGTGATCGACATTTCATGTTGAGTTGTCGAATGTATTTTTCGTTTTAGCAAAGCACTCGTATCATATAAGCTGTGCCTGTAATGTTCAATAGCATTGCATACCGTGTTTGCATACCATATTTCATTGACCAAGATTTTACATTGCCATATTATTTTAAAAATCTTAAAAGTAAATGAATAACACTTAATTCAGCTATCTCAAGTTTAGGTGTTATAGAATTAGAAATATCATAGATTTCACTAAGATTAATCAACTGTTTTCCTGAATTTAAATTGGAGATTACTATTTTTATTGTAAAAAAATTATTTATGAGAAATAGAAAAATTAAACCCTACAATAAACATACAATTCAATTACGTGATTCGTTCGTCGAAACCGTGTTGCTTCACTATCTTTTTTCACTGTAACCAGTTCCCACACGATGCAAGGGGTTCTTATGAACTGTCCATTGCTCTCATTACTTAATTTATCATTCGCGATTAGCAACCTGTCAAAATGCAACGAAGCGTTAATTACAGTTGAAATCACAAACGGAAAATGAAAACATAAGAGTGACAATTATTAACCGCTTGAAGATTGATTATGGTAGGATGATTGGGATCATAAACAGGTTAGTAATTACGACGTGGGTCATAAAAAATTTCGTAGAACCCTATGCTGCGGTCATAGGCTTATTGATATTTAGCATTTAATTAAATCACAAGTCCGATATGCCTAACAAATGCAAATGATATTAAACTACTTGAACAGGCTAACACATTTTACGACCAAAAATAAGTGTTTCAACGAATAATAACGTCAAAATCAATTTCAATTTTGAGACTAAAACAAACTCATTCTGCTATGCTTCATAAAAAATTATTTCATTGACCTAGACAATACATTGCCATGTTATTTTAAAACCCCTAAAAGTAAATGTATAATAATTCAGTTATCTCAAGTTTAGATGTTATATAATAAGAAAAAACTTAGGTATCTAACACCTTCTTTCGGAATTTAATAATTCCCATCGATAAAGGGGGTTTCCAGGATTAAAACTGGTAGCAAGCCATGGTCGTTCAAGTTGTAACAATTTACCAAGGAAAAGGTGAAAGAAACCAACATTTAAGAAAATTATAACAGCGTTTTATTAGTTAATAAAGTTATTTGCTAGGAAAAAATATTAGCTACGGTTCTTCTACTAATATCATTTTTCATGGGTTTAAATAAAATTTGTTGAAAACTTTCTTTTCAATCCAGTCCTGATTTTAGTTAAAGACTGTCCCGATTTTTGCTTCTATGGGGGCCAGCTGCCCCCAAATGCCCCCCGCTGGGTACGCCCACTATGGAAGCTTCCGCGCAGTGGTGCTGTAGGCGCAGCTAGGCTTTCGGGTGGTACGCCGCGTCGATTCATCAGGCATCTTTAGGGTGCTGCAACGCCGGCGAAACTGTCGACACGAAGAAAAATAGACGCGGAGGACAACCCGGAAGCCTAGCTGCGCCAAACATTCCTAGTATTACCCTAAAAGTTAGATAAATCACTTTGCTATGATATTTGGCAATAGTGTCATGGCAAAATTAGCAGTCCCGTAACGCATTTACAGTACAGTGCAACGATTCACCCAACCAATTCAACCAAGCAATTCAGAAATTCACCCAACCACCAATTTTTTCAGCAAATATAGAAGAAATAATCGAAAAATAATTAATGCATTATCGTATCATAACAAATCATATCAGGCAATTTGGAAAAGGTATTGTGCGTACATTAATTCCAAAATCTTCCATGACTGCAGTTAAACCGTATGCGACATTTTACTATGGTTGCGAACGTATATAGTATAAATTTTGTCGCACCAAAATTGACAAGAGCGTTATATGACTATCATGTCTTTTCTTAACCAGTGCCATAACGGCGTTACGGCAACAAGACAGCACTGATATTGGGTACTGCTAAGCAACCTGTGAAAAATGGGAGGAGACATTCTCGTGTACACAAGGAAGGGGGGAGAATAATAGTAGGAGAAGGGTGTGGAGGGGAGGTGGAGATGCATGACGTAGCAATGGAGGGGAAGGTGATGCAGGAAAGTGGTGTGAGGCGTGAGGGAGGAAAGGGGTAACGTTTGCCCGGAGGATGAGATAAAGAGAGTATACACATACACAAGATACCCATCCCCTCCCGTAATGCTTTTCGCGGGGGCGGGAGATGAGGAGGGGTGGTCCAGGGTTGGCGTGGGGTGGGGCAACCGTTCCTCCGACCGCCCCAAGGTCGTGCGGGTGACAGGTGTTTATACATTTTTTTTTCGTTCGTCTTCTTTTTTTTATTTCATATTCCCACCGTGCGCAGGGTTTCGTCCGGCGCCCACGCGTTCAAAATAAAACGACCACCGGCAAGGACGTTAAGACTTTTTTACAGCGGCGGTTCGGGCATATATCTCCTTCCTCTCTCTCTCTGCATCTACGGCAACGAGAGGTGATAAGGTACCAGCAAAAGAATGGGATTAAAAAACCCAGCGAACGGGGTCAAAATGTGTGGATCAACATTCTTATGACTCAAAAACTATCCATAGTGTCTATTTGCAAGTTCAACGACAGTGTATGAGCTAAAGAATCGCATTAGGTTTGGTACAAATTGTGCGTACGATATCGCACTCAGTACTTTAATATATTTATTTACTTAATGCAGTCCAAAAACAGCAGGAGGCCAATTAAAGAGGACTCACAATATAAGAGAACAATTCATTAATATTTAGCAAAAATTAACCAACGATGAAGTAAATATTATTCAACAATATTAACAAAGAGATGCGCTTTGATTTAAACAGACGTTTGTTCTTGCGGAAAGAAGACGCAAAGAAATACACACTTAAAATATTATTTTCCTTATTTCCTTCCTTATATTTATCAGTTTTTCGTTTTAATTCCTTTATCTTCTTTCCCAATTTAGCTCCTCTAGTTTGCATAAACAAATATGTTGCTATGATTGTTCGTTTGTATGACTGCCGCGCCGCCACTGGAATTTGGTGGCCATTTTTTGAACTAATTCCCATACTCAATTTCATATGAATAGACAGAGAAATAATTGGAAATTTATAGTTTTCATAATTTTTCCTGGGATTTCAGACAATTTTAGAGGGGGTCTTCATAAGACTTTTTGCCGTATCTCGTCTCGTTCACCCCAAACATTTGTCTGAGTGAGTGAATGAATGAATGAATGAGTGGTCGGGAAGGGACTTTATGATATATAGATAACAAAGAATGGTAGACTTCATCGGGTGGTGCGAGGAGTAGGGGGAGATTACGATAGAGATGGTGCAAAATGGATGAGGGATGATAAAAAGGGTCGAAATCTGGAACACATTTGGAAAATGAGTTCATGGAGGAAGGAAGTCTGAATAGAAAAGAGCGTATAGAGACAGAAAGGCGGGGGATGAAACAATGAAATAAGTCACTCGACCTCGTCGTGCGCGAAGGAAGACGAAGCGGAAAAAAAGAAAGAAAGTTAGATGATCTGTACTTGCCGTAAATAATATTTCAGAAGAGTCCCCAGCATATCCACTACAGCATTATTACTTCATTAAGTCAAACGGCGCCTTAAGCGCAAACATACAAATAAATTCACAGGTAAGGAAAGAAAGGGATAAGAACATGTAATAGTAAAAGGACGAGGACAACGGTGCTGTGGTAGATGGAAAATAGCCAGAAATCCCAGGGTAAAAATGCGGCCTGACTGGGACTCGAACCCAGAACCTCCCGGTTGCCGGCCGGGTGCTCTACCAATTGCGCCGCCCCCCGCCGAAATCACGATAAAATCTAAGCGTCCTGGTAACATATCAATGAAAGCAATCCACTACAAAAGGCAATTTTTTTGTAATAATAGGAGCGGTTAATAAATGAGGCCAGTAAAAATTTGCAAAATAAGGAAATAGGTGAGATCAGTAAATATTTTCCACATGGAAATCACGACTACTTTCCACTATTCCTGCCGAAGACATATTTATACAGTAAATGCAGGGAACCTTATGATGAGCCACATATGACTCAAAATGTAAAGAAAATAATGGCTTGATTCTACAAATTTTTAGCGCAACTCAAAGTAAAAAAATCACTAGATATAGCCGTGAATACTGAGTGGGTTGGTTGGCCAACAAACATTTGGAAATTTTGCCTTAAATTCAAGACACCAGCATTGAACGTGTTAACCCCGTTGGTACCTTTCATGATTGCTGCTAAACCGCATTACGGTGCATAGTGGTATCTGTATCAGGCTACTAGATAGCTAAAATTTTGATAAGTTTTCAACGGAGCAAAGAGTCCAGGAACGGGTAGTGAGATAGCCAACTTTCCAATCATTCCCATAAATATGATGTCGAATATTCTGATGAAATAAAGATGATGGAATTTGCCAAAGTTTTTCCCAAAAATTTCAAATCTATATTTAATAATCTATATCAAACTGAAACCAATTATGTGGATTTAATGACTTTTAATTGATATTATCCCACCTTGTTTATTACTTAACACTTTGAAACCGAGCGTCATCTGTAGATGACGCACTGGACTCCGATCAGACCCGAGCGTCATCAATAGATTACGGCCGACTACGCTACTAAAAAAGTTTCGGATCTGGGGAAAGTTAAAATTTTTACCTTCGGGCTGAAAGTGTTAAAAGTAATTATTATCATAGTATTCCATGGATTAAAATGGGTTTCCATGGAGTATTTTAGAAATGCTTTGTCAGCCTCCCATTCCTTAATGTACTTCCCTCTTCCATTCTCGATAAGGCTTAGTCCCTTTCATTCTATCAAAGAATCCTATTCTCTTCCTTCCTCTCCATTATTTACCCAACATTCTGCCTCTAAAGCTGTTTTCAATACCCCCTCCCCGCTAAATACTCCCCTAGAAGCTGCCTCTCCACACCCACCATGTCCAGCCGACGCGTTTATATATGACATTGGCTGAAAACAGCCTCCGCCATTTTGCTATATATCTATTGTTAATTATGAAACAAAATCTTTATAGACCCTCTAAATGGAAGACAAAAAAGTATAAATTAAGATGGTATAACAGTTTTGTCTACAAAACTATTCATGAAACCATTGCACGAAGATAAAGTTGGCAACTTTCAGAAAAAATCGAAGGTGGTCGTTTTTCGCTAAGATCAACTTTGACCTCAAATATATTGTTAACGTGAATGCACAGGAATGAAAAAATCTGGCAAGTTATGCAAAATTTATTTGAAAATATGTATGCAAAGGTTCAACTTCCTAGCTCAAATTTATCGTTTTTGAGGTTTTGGCCAGCTTTTTTCGATTCTAGCCCTCTGTGCGACGTTTTGCACCATTATTGAACATTTTCGGCATTTGAGAATGTTTTAATAGTCGTTCTTAAATGAAGTCGTTCGAATAATGAATTCAACATCGATTGAATCGAGTATTGTAATTTGATGTTTGGTAAAATGATCGAGTATTTTGAGTTACATGCTATTTGAAAATTCTCAAGCCCTGAAGATGCACGGAAAATAAGCGAAACTCGGTCGTATGGGTTGGTTTATTTTTTAGGTGACCGATCTCCAAAATATCAACTATGATATAGTAATTATATTAACGACATCTTCTTTCTATTTTCTTCATCCATATGAATGATTTCACTCAGAGAAAAAGATCCAGCGAAGAAGTTACGAGTCAGTCTGTCTCGTTCAAAAAACTTTTTCTGATATTAACCGAGGAAATCGAAGAGGGACTAGGTTTAATACGTAAAAGTTTTTAAAGTATAATAGTCATTCATAACGGAAGTCCGTCCTTATGGACATCTCAAATTTTTATTTGATTTAATGTTGACGTGCAGGCCGGAGTCAGTCGTGAAAATTCTATTTATAATCCTACCTTAAACGATAGAATGCCTAGGTAGCACCATGGTGTTGAAATACCCGGATATTTCACATAGCCATTTCGAATTTTTTAACCCAAATGACATTTAATCTATTCGCAGTTTTAGGCTATACCCTGTGACTTCGAGTCCCCTTAGAGTCAAATAAATGAAGATTGATACTTAAGATACCAAATTACCCGAGCAATAAAAAAAGTTTAGCAGAAATTTCGGATCAGTTTATCGCTGGAAGGCTATCGTGGTGATTGCTCACGAGCCACTTCCATCGTTAATCCCGACCTTAATACCATTTTCACCTTTAGCCATTGCTTTTATCGCGATCAAGAGAGACGAATAAAATCATTGTGGATGGAGATCACAAACTCCTTGGCCGTGAACCTTGGCAAAACAGGTTTTTTTTTCAACACACGTTCACCATTACCTGAAAAGATCGAGAGATCAATAGAGAAGGCTATTATACACGAATAACGACTCCATTTGGTCAATTGTCGTAGGCGCTAATATTCAATCCAATAGCATTCAGGGCTTTCTCTCCGAGCATAATTATGATCGCCCAAAAGATCTTTATTCGTTTAACCATACAGAGTGTAGAGGAAATAACTAATTAATAGCCAAGGATGCCTGTCATTATACCATGCATATTTTCCTCCCATGTCCTTCCTATAGAAAAGTTTCTTAAAATAAATTATTAACTACTGTTCTTCCAGTTCCCTTTAAAGAGGATAGTATTTGGTAATTAAATATGGAACACGCTTTCCACCACAAACAGTATGGCTATCTCGTTATTAACTTATAATGCCATATTTTCCACGAGGGTTTACACACTTTTCAGCTCTTTTGAAACTTGCCGTGAGGCGTATATCGTTTCACACATTCAGTGACTGTAGTCCAGTAACTTTCAAAGTGAATTTTATTTTCCTTCAACATCTACATCTACATGTTACCATGAAAGCTTCCTAAAGAGGTGTTTTCCAGGGGGGAAACAACACTAACATGCAACAGAGAAATGTGAAGTAAACTAGAAATTAAGAACTGTTTCCGTCTATTGCTATATTTTTCTACCAAATATTATATTAATTATAAGTAGATGTATTGCTAAGAGAAATATATAGCTCCCAACATCAAATTTTTGCCATGAAGACGTGTGTACGAAGGCGTAATCAAAATAGCGTCGTGTAAAGCGGTGAATTGCTAGAACACATGCGAGAATGCGTGGACGTGAGACGGCAAAATAGCCCCTGTTCTAATTTCGTTCTTGAATTCGCGCAATTCCACGCCATTTTAGAAATTAATGCAGTTCTAACCTGCGGAATTCCGTGCCTCGTGTAAAACGGCCTTAACACCAGCGTCACACGCCTCATGAGTCGAGCCGCGCATGCGTAATGCCCCACAACAATGCCACGAACTGGGTCCTCATGTAGAAATATAACCACTGAGTCGCCAGTACACCGTGTGGTTGTGATCACAGTTTCCGGTACCGCGATTTATCTTGTCTATTGACGACAGTTTTAAAGAAGTCCGCCAGCATCGTCAGGTAATTTTAGTTATACTATGTCCGATGACGAACTTCAATTAGAGCATTCAATTGTTAATCATGCAAAAGGTGGTCCGATGACGTCCCTCAGTTTTAATTTTACCGCAAGAAATACATATGTATCTGCGAGGGAGCCATCCAAATGGTGTTCGGCAGGGTTGAATGATCAATAGCAATAGAAGATTCAGGATTCTTAGCACATATTCTAGCTTTAATCAGCATTTTTCCTATCCTTAAACAAGTAATTTTGCAAAAGCCACCGAGAATTAACGGAAAATATAGTCACCTTCAGACAAGAAACTTCTAATTGTATCTGAGGTTCCTCGGCGTTTCTCCACATTGGTCAACGAAATTTTCAAGATCCAAGTTAAAAATCGAGTTTGCATCGAAACTCCGAGATAAAAGCTCGATCTCAATTACCGCGATTTTTGAATATCAAAAATCGATTTTCGATTTCAATTGAAATCGATTTTTCCATCACTGATGAAACAATGCAGTGTAATCCGGAAATCATGATCGCATATTCTAACCACTGCGGTCGCCTAATCCGGGTGGATGTTGGAACCTTAACGGCGAAGAGAATGAAGGGGCTTATGCCTCGCTCACATCACGATTGTCAGAGCGATCGTCTTAACGATAGTTGACCGAACTAGCCGTGTGAATTCATGTCCTGGCAATAGTTGACGTAGTTCCGAACTTTGCCACTTTACCACTTTGGTTAGGCGCTGCGAGACCGGAAACGGAAGCGACAAGAGAAAGACGAAAAGCTCGTGAAGCTCTATTTTTTTCATAGATTTGTCCAAGGAAGGAAGAATATGGGCGGAAGAAAAATTATTCGGTAAATACACGTCGAACACAGTAATATCTTGACCCTGCATACCTCAACAGCTTTGCCAACCGTCAATTTCCCGTTCACTTTAGATGTCAGCACTAGAGGGCAGCACAGGTTTTAACAATCGTCGTGTGAATGCACGATAGTTCCGACAATCGCTGGAACAATCGTAATGTGAATGAGGCATTATCTGTTTACGCATATGACCTAAGTTTTCCACTGGTTTCTCCAAAGATCATTGACCACTCACTCCGGACATACTGGAACGAAAGAAAGCGATGACGCACACGGGAAAAAATCTCCGTGGATGCGAGGGCAATGGGGCGTTAACAAGGAACATACACGCGTCCTCCAAGTTTGAACGCAATGGGACTGCATAGAGGAGGCCCAATTCCATCGCATAGAAGGCTGATTTCTGTTGCCATTTCGATTGCATTTTATTCGGTTTTCAAAAATATCCGCGGCGCGGTGATGAGAGCAATGCGATAAACTTTTTTCTAATATTTTGCAGCGAAATGGTGGTAATTGCGAATAATAGCAATTAAGAGATATGAATTTGATAAATCTCATCATCATTTGTAAAAATGCTCGTAATAAATAAAAAAAAAGTTCTGCAAATATAGACGATATCCAACGCTTCTTGATTCCAAAATTCTTTGTTGCATACGTTATAAAAATTGTGCAAATATAGACGATATCCACCGCGGTAAAGAAATTGGTGTAGAGAAAGTGAACAATTTAATTCTCATATTTTTGAGTGAACACTAATTTCAGGTAATTGAGAACTGTAGACAGCAGTGAAATTTTCTAGACTCTAAAAAGATTTGATTTTCATAACAGGATTTTTATTTATTTAAGGAGTTGCTCACATACAGCATTTATGCCAATTTATAGTGACGCAGTAACAGACATAAAATTTTAACATAAAAAATTTGAACAGAGAGCAATGGCTTAAGATAGTAAAGAACAAAATAGAAGGCACGAGGAAAGGGAGGTGGAGAGGGAGGTTTATTTATTAGCCGAGGAATGGGACATGGCAAGTTTGATAAATGAGTTTAAGGGCAGAAAAAACGGGTCAATATTGTCTGGTAATGAATTGAGCAATGAGCAAAGGCGGTGTTGGAGTGAGCGCTTAACGAGGGATAGTCTAGGGATAGGCGTATGGAGTAAGGAATGTGTACGAGTGGGTCGGCAAGGCACTCTGAAATTAATGGATGAAAGCGGAAAAAAATGGATTTAATTGCTAATACCTCAAAAGGTAGCCCAATGACATTCATCTGATTATTTTTAGCGAACAACATATCATCTAAGTAATATCCTGCGAGCCATCTACATGGTGCTGGGTAAGGGGTGAGTGATCAGCAACACCGGCAGATACAAGTTTTTTAGTGCATATTCTTGCTTTAATCATCATACTTTCCAATTCCTAAGCTTAAACAAGTAGTTTCGGAACAACCATTAGGGGGTTCCAGAAAATATAAACAAGGTATTTATTAAAAACTCTACCGATTTCGATCTTTTCGGGTCATTATCAAGAGCTAATAGAACTATCTGTTAACTCTTACATCTTGATAATAACCTGAAAAGTTCGAAATCAGTAGAGTTTTTAATAAATACTGTGCGGAATATAGCAAAGTTTATATTTAAATCCATCAAGGTAATACCAAACGAGTCGTTTCTGGTTCAAAAAAGGTGTTTTATGTACTTTCTGGTAGACTTTTAAAAGATTACTGGCTGCTTTCCACAAAAATACATAAATATTCAATGGTGACCGGTTTATATGCATCGTAGCCAGCATTGCACGTGTTCCCATGCAAGTGCATCATAATTAAACATCTAACCAGTGTCGCAAAATAGCTACCTACGTAATTATTATGAAGCTGCAATCAACTTTTGTGCCTGGAAAACCATTCGCACAAGATAATAAAGATCAATCAACATTTAAAAGTTTGCTTGTCCACTTTTATTCACGCTTTCAAACACGATGAATTACGCTATTAAAAGTAGTAAACTAACACAGTGACGCAGCGAGGAAGAGGTTTTTGGGGATAAACACCTTCCCCCCCAGAACTCAGAGATATTTAAAAATTTAATCCATTTTACGTAATTGGATAAATATTACTTATAGAATAGTGCAAGAATTAATAAAATATCCCTCAGAAAGCCGTAACACTTTTGAACCATTTCTCTTAAACATTTTCTGGGGGAAGGCACCCGCACCTCCAGTATTCCATTCCCCCCAGTATTAGTTGCTCCTAAAGCCCCCCCTAACCTTAATCTCTAGCTACGCGCCTGAACTAGCATACAACTGACAGGATAGTGCGTGAAAACTAACATAAGTGAATAATTTCAACCGATTCATGAGTGATGCTGTGGGAGTTCGACATATTGAAATGAAAGGCACTTATCCACAATTATTGAATGCGTAAGACGAGCTTGGCTCACAGAAAAAATTTCGACTTTGGAAAAAAGCAACTATCTTTTATTTAAAAAACGCAAGAGAAATCACTAAGGGCGAGATTTGCTTCAAATGACGTTAATTCGATGACACTTTTATTGAGTAGATACCTCCTCTTTTGAATTTCATACCAGTTTTCTCATTGAAAGACAAAGAAAAAATTACGACCTTCAATAGCGAAGGATATGGCTCAGGCGACCCACACAATATAACTCAACCTGATTAATCTCCCGCAGTGATCGGGTGTTATGAACGGCTCACTCCGCGCCAAGGTTTATTGCATCTTACGCGATCACATAATAACGGTTACGCTCTTTTTCCGTTAGCAGACACGTGTAGACTGAAATACTTAAACTATGCCTTGCGGGATATCACCATAAATGTATTCTTACTCTGAAGGATATAATTCATTGTACAGTTAACTCCTCCTGTGACACCAACTGATGGAAAAAATCTCAATCTAATACAACGACTCCATTTTATTGACAGCTGCAATCCAATGAAATATACTTTCACTAAAAATAAAACAATAATGTTTTAATCATAGACTACCTGTAAAGACAACTTTAACTACGAACTTAAATCATAGACATGTTTTAACAAATTGTCTCAAATTTCAGTTGAGATGAAAAAAATATGAAAAAGGTTTCGTAACAGTTGCTCCCGATTATTTCCAATTTATTGGTCATTAATATGGATGCCGTAGCATAGAGTTAATAAGCATAAATAAAAAATAAACAAACTTTCAACGAGCAAAACTATGGAAGTTGTTCTATGCCAATGTTCACTACATAAAAATCCCTGTACATCATCTACGCATTTTTGGATCGAATTGTTTTCTCCCACTTAACACCGGAATATAATTTCGAGATATTGAAATGCGTAGTTTCTGTAACTTTTATGAAACACTTAAAAGTATATTTCATATCTTGATGAATTTTTCGGGTGATTCCCTTAACTATACAGTTACAATTATTCAATAATTTCTGCTAAATATTTTTTGCACACCTTGCGCGCTATAGGCGTAATATTACGCCGCGTAAAAGCCTTATTTTTCTTCTAGGCATAATATTACGCCATCCGCCTTTTGAAAAATTGTAGTTTGCCATTTTTTAACGAATTGGTAAACCTCTAAATAAACAAGCGAAGAAAGCATGAGCAAAATTAATTCTTTGAAATTATACCAATCATCTATTTCTCGCATCAAAGGTTGTTTGTAAAGAAATAGCACAAAAGTATTGAAAATGGGCTGAAATACTTACCTTCGGTAATAAGGTAAGTATTTCAGTGCTGGCCATTATCAATACTTCCGAATAGGTGTACCTCTAAATAAACTAGTGAAGAAAGCATGAGCAAAATTAATTCTTTAAGATGATACCAAATATTTATTCCTCGTACCAAACGTTGTTTGTTAAGAAATAACACAAAAGTATAGAAACTGACCAGCACTGGAATACTTATCTACAGCACTAAGGTCGCTAAAGTAAGGGCTAAAACTTCGGCTTGCGGGGTGGCATGTGGATACAGATACTTTGTGCGTTTGACGTGACGTTTCCATCATACTTCAGTGGAACTCCTTTAACATGAGGTCAGCGGAGACTCATAAGGTGTCCAGAAGACGAAGACAGGGCGATCAATGGCGCCCTGCGTGACATGAGTGACGGCCACATTGCCTGCTAACCCCGCTTGACCTTTGACTATGAATGGGACACAGCGGCTTCCATTGACCTTTGGTGAGTCCTGGGGCGGAGGTTTGCGTGACGGCCTATTCGCTGTCCTTCGGATTAAAAATTTAATGCCGGGGATAGAAATAAAAAGTGAAGGACGTCTCCTTCTCGGGCATTGTTTGTCTGCTTCTACGGACGGGAGAAGGAATACTTAGAGAAAACGGGGTTGGGTGTCTGGAAAATTGGGATTGAACGGAAATTGCCTTCAAATATCAGATCTACACTAAACGGCTGTCGCTAATTCTAATGACTTATAAGACTAAAATCAATTTTTTATATTTGTAATGATTTTTACCGTAAAAAATCATATGAACATGACACAATTCCAAGTATTAATGACTCAGCAGCATAAAATTGTCATTTATAATACCACAATCAACATAATTCACATCTACATTTTACCCTAAGAGCCGCCTCTAGGGTGTTTGGCAGGGGGTGACCAAATCACCAGCATAGAGCATGCAAGAGGATCCATACACGCTTATCACGCGGTTATAAAAATAATGAAATAATAAAAAAAACGTGCACATACATGTTAGGCGAAGCTTTCTAACGGTTAGTAATTCCCATACATTTTGAGTATGCTCCTGTATGGAAGTGAGGCATGGACAAAGACAGCAGCGGGGAAAGCCGAGGATAGAGGCCTACGAAATTTGGTGCTATAGAATAATGACTAGGATCAAATGGATCAACCGAGTTACTAATGAGGAAGTCCTAAGAATAACCTTAACAAGAAGACGGAACAAGCTTTTAGGTCACATCTTGAGACATGATAGCCTGATGAAGACAATCGTTGAGGGACAAGTGGATGGCAAAAACGGAAAAGGAAGGCCTCGAACAAAATATATGGAATAGGTAAAGATAGTGTGAAAAATAAGAAATACGCAGGTGTGAAAAGTTTAGCAGATAGGAGAATTGAGTGGAGAGCTGCGTCAAACCAATATTTGGATTGTTGATCACTGAAGATGATAAGTAATTCCTGGTCTTACTTAGTAGTTCTATGTAAAGTTATAAAAATGGAAAAAGATAAACATTCCATGAATCGTTCTGGCGAGTGACGCCATTAATTTAATAAATCGAGACACCGTGGTTATCAATGATAGTACGAGGATAGAATGGCATAATAAATCTTTCTATTTTGCAGACTATTTTCTTCTCGTGATCAGGTTTACCATGGTACCCCCAAATAAAAATCCTAGAAGTGCGTAGTGGCCCAGAGAATTGCCCCCACTCCCCACCCTTGAATGTGCAACACCTGTTACTTACGCCGAGATGAACTCTACCGTCACCTATCCCAAGGATCCTTTGGGCAGTACTATTGAGTGAGTGACTTGATACGAGAAGATAGAATGTAAGATCCGAAACTATATCTCCTTCATTCACAAACTGTCGTGTATTTTCGGATCGGTTTTTCCGTAAAATGACTTTTCGGATTAGGATTGTTTCGTACCTTCCCATGTCGTAAATTTTCGGATTCGTAATTCTTCGGGTTCGTACCTCAAAGTGAATTCGCTACGAAACTTTTGAATTTCGAACTTTTAAATGTTTATTTCTTATCGAATCACTTCCTTGGAGACTACCCAAAAGAGGTTGAAGTCATCACTGGCTCGTAGTTTAATGGGCTAAATAAAATTGCTCGAATATTATAAAAGAGAATCCTCAAGTGTGCTTCATAATTTGTTGCCACCCACCGCGAATTTTAACGGGTTTACAATAGTCGCCATTCGCGTCGCTGACGGACATATTGATCCGAGTTTCACGAGAAAATATATTATAATTGGGAGTGTTAACATTAATTAAGATACATGATGATGTGATCTTCAATAGTCATAAATTTTTTAATGCCATCCCTCACAATGAAAAACATTATACTGCAAAATAGTAGGAAGAAAGTAGATCGTAATGCATTCATCACCACGCCGCGGACATTTTTGAAAACCGATCAAAATGCAGCTGAAGTGGCAACAGAATTAAGCCTTCTATGGGATAGAATTGGGCCTCCTCTAAGGAGTCAGTGGCGGATGCAGATGGGGAGCGCAGGGCGGGGCCGCCCGTATCGCCAAACATTGCAGAACCGCAATTATAACTTTTTTATATCATAAGATGGCATTGTCTTGTATACGAGTGTAATAAGTTGTAAAATTGTAAATAAAGTATACAATTGAGAATGGATATCTTTAAGAGCGATACAGAGAGCATAATATAAGAGCCACACTATATTTTCAGGTCCGATAGAAGCGATAAATTAAGAGAGATCTTTTCCCGAACGGATAGATATGGGAATACCTTTTCCCCCGAACTATAAAGGACTTTAATAAACGCTAGTCCCAACTTCCTTAGAGCACTTCATTTTTTATCTGTAAACGGCTGGTGTCCTAACACCCCCCGCCACACGCCTTTTAGGCGGCTTGCGAGGTATTATCTAGATGTAGATGAATGAATTTAACTAAAATTTTCTTAAACTCTACATGTATTTTGATTATTTTTCATTAGGATAAAAGTAAAGGTAACTCAAGATATCTTTTGCGCCCCCCCCCTCGTGTTTTTTCTGTATCCGCTACTGTATGGAGTCCCCTTGTTAAATAGTCTCAATCCAGAGGCCACAGGTTGCCGACCTCTACTCTGCACTATGCGAGTAATAAGCTAGGTGCTCGCGACAAGGAAAGTATAAGCAGGTAGAGGGGAGCATAACAGTGGGACGCCTCCGGCAGCCAGCCTTTAGCCAACAATGGCATTTCCTGAAATGGTTCTCGGCCACTGCGTAGCCATTAAGGGAGTCGCGACCCCCCTCACACTCCTATCACCACCGTGCGCGCCGCGGCTTCAGCCATTAAAAGCCGGCCGGCGGCTCTTGAGGCAAAGAGGACGACCTTTTCCCGCTCACCGCCGCCATAACAACCTTCCGAACGGACTGAAACAATTGAATCACGGCAGGAAACGAGGCGGGAAGCATAACGCGAAATCAGGGGTGCTTTATAGAGGAGGCCCATTCCATCCCATAAAAGACTGATTTTTGTGGCCACTTCGGCCGTATTTTAATCGGATTTCAAAAATGTCCGCGGCGCGGTGATGAGTGCAATACGATCCGATTTTTTTCAATATTTTGCATTATTATGTTTGTAATGGCGAGGAATAGCATAGAATAATTATGAGTTTGATGAATAACATCATCATGGAATTTCGGTAAACACTCTTAAGTATAATTTATTTCCCCGTGAAACACGGATCACTTTGTCCGTCAGCGACGCAAGTGGCGACTTCTGTAAACCCAATGTAAATGCGCGGTGGTTGGCAACACAGTTAGAGGCCGACTTGATGATCCTCTTTTGTAATATTCGTGGAATGTATTTAAATCCTAAGACTTATATAATCGTATGACGCAAATGAGGGTGAGATTTCAGTGATTATCAAACTGGTTTTAATCACCATGATAATTAATATACGTGGCTTATTCATAAAGTAAGCGCAGTTTTGGTCACAGGAAAAAATATACTCATATGAAACACATTTTATTGGCACTTTTAGTTGACTACAAACCTACTTCTTTTCTCTACATAATCTCAGTTAACTCCCAAGCATTTTTCGTTTCACTGCACCAGCTTCTTCAATCTCTCTGCATGGATGCTCGCCGCCTGAGAGTTGAACCAGTTGACAAAGTTGATTCTTTCCACCGGGGAAAGGTATAGGTAATACGATTTTGCAATCAACTAGCAATAAATAGTGTTGTTAAATTATTTAAACATGCGTAGGAATTAATAAAATTAGATCCCTAACGCACTTAAATATTTCTAAATATTAAGAGAAAATGGAGGTATAAAGAAAAGTTACCTATAAATTAGGCAAGAATAAAGGAAGCGCCTGAACGTGTGAGAATCAGACATAGCCTCAAGTGTTCTTCCTTTCAACAATTCTAGCTACACGCAGGTTTTCCATTCACGGTATCTTCTCCCGGATACAATAAAGGATTGTACATACTTCAGAAACTCCACTTTCCAGCAGACTTTCCAGAATAACAAAAGGTGTCGCCGCGATGGAAGCAAATCTTCCTCCCCCCTCCCACTATAAACGCAACGGCTTCGATCGCAAAATTCCGTCGGAACTTACAATTGAAAATGGTAACGGGTGTACAAAAAATAGCCCTGTTTCAAGCAACACGAAGAAAGTTATGAGAGCACTAAAGGTTGGTGACCTTCAACGATGAATAAATTATCGTAGAGGTATGTGAGGAGTACAATAAAGAAGGGATAAATAAGAAAGTTTTTAACATACGCTGCGACAAATAGGAAGGAATTACTCACCACCGACAGCACGTTCACAGATCCATTTCGATAATGCTCGTTACAAATGTGCTTGAACATGATAAATCTTTCTACACAACGGTACAGAAAGTTAAATCTCCTTATAAAGGAGAAGCAAAAGTAATAGATGAACCTTTTAGAACAAAATCATCCGTATAGCGTGTTCACAATGAATGGGTATTCGAGTCAATAACGGTAAAAGATGAGCGTGGAAAACAATTTCGTCAGAGACTGCGGTTTCCCCGTGAAACTGCCCATAATCTGAGCAGCGTAGCATCTCAATTTCGCAACTTATTTTCCTCTCTCGGTCTTATCGCGCAAGGTGTCACACTTTTGCTAAGAATGAACGGTTAGCACTGAAAAGAAAAACATATTGTACATAAACACCCCTTAAAGCACTCGAGGCATTGCAATCACTCAGAAAAACAAATGATATTTTCATGCCATTTGTTTATTTCAGGAAGCTGTCTCCGACGTTATTCGTAGAAAACTCGCTGTTTCATTAATCAGCAAAAAAGCTCAGTGTTTATACCATTTACATGGAAAATCGGATGAGGGGTCAGAATCTAAAAGTCCCTATTTTTCCGCTATGCATGCATAGAACATGATGCACCAATTATAAATGACCATCAAATGCATCACTTTTGTACATGTTTTTATATAATTTATCTTTGTTTCACGTTCTGAAGTTCATTTGTTGCTTGCTTTAGTACCTCTTTTGTTCTTAAGGGTTTTAGTTGAGTTGGAGCCTTGGATACAGATATAAAAACAAAGGATTGTTGTATGAGAAGCCATATTGAGAAAGAAGGAATAAAGAAAACATATTGTGTCTAGAGATATTTAAGTTATTATAACGGCTTTGATACATTAAGCATAGAACGAAAACATTGAGTAATCTCGGCGTAAAAATTACGTGCGTTAGAGTTGAGAAACCAAGAGTGTGTTCTAAAATCATCATTTTTCGGATATTTTTCACATTTCTGCAGTGAAAACTTGGAGAGGGCTCAGTATCTTTTGATACTACGTTTACTGAGGCAGTCGTTACTGAGCAGATGAGCCTTCGGTACACCAAAGTAGCGTGAAAATACATAACATAACTTTGAAAATAACACATCAAATTACTAAAAGAAGCAATTCAGAATTTTTACCACTGAACATGATGTGCAATTTGATAAAAAATTTAAACTTATTTGAAGCGATAATTATATCCACCGTATTGCTAAGTTGACGATGTTTTTCAAACATTCGCCTCGACCTTTAGTTACCACAGTACCTTCTGCCGATATTTCTACTAAATGGACGATATTAACCATATACAGTACCTAATAAAGGTAAATACAGTACCTATAAAAAAAACAATTATGTCTTAAAAAATTAGTACAGATATTCATCCAAGTTTGATGTTTACATTAGTTCCGTTAGAGCCAAGAAGACCACTTTAACTTAACGGCAAAAATATTCTTAAGCTCACTAAAGCCATCCTCATTGTCTCTCATATCATTTCATGTATCATTACTATGGCTAAAATCGGTCTAGCCTATCTAAAGCAATGGGTATAATTAGATCGTAACAATATAAAAAATCACGAGAAATACCCGTTGTGATACAGAATGCTTACTACACAGCCTAGGTGACCGTTAGGTGCAAATACAAAATAATTTCAAACAGAAGGTGAAACGAAGGGGTAAATAAGACATGATCCAATCGTAACAGGCTTATTTTGGTTGTAGTTCGATATATCCATGATAAAAAAAAACTAAACGTAAGGTTGAAAGGCCGCCACCTGCTTCGAGAACGGCAATACGATCTTCCTTAAGGGAGGTCCGCACTTACCCCACCTTACTGAAATTACCATTTCAAGTTTTTATCATGGACATGATCCATTGTTCATATTGACTCTGTGCATATATAATCCAGACTTGAAATAATTTTGATCATTAATTTAAAAAATTAGAATAGCCTCTTAACGGATACCTCACCAGGCCATGGGCTGGGGAAGTAATCAGGAGTAATCATTGAGAAATGCCCGATTCACTGGGTATTTACTCCACCCACACCACTAATCTGGGGATGGGGAAAGCTGTCTTTTACGATCGAGACGAGAAGTATTCGTCTAGCCACATTAGTCACGGTCTCGTGCGTAAATATATGTGTGAGCGTAAATATAAATAGATAAATGTGAGACACGGAGTTTTAGAGTTGAAAAGGGTTGGGGCAGAGTGGGTGGGGAGTGAGGAAGGGGAGATACATCTGAATTAATGTGGACGTTTATAAAAATAGCGACGCGGGGGCTTGTTTATTTGGATATCCCTCCCTCTCTCCAGTCTGGCATGCAGACGACGACTAGTCCGGAGATACGGATATCGTGCCATGGACATAACAATAATAAACGTAGTCGAGGCCTCAAAGGCGGGAGACGGGTGGAGATGTACACGATGATTGTCTCGGAGCGAAGCGCTGCCGAAGCGGACATCATAATCGAAAGTCCCGAGCCGGAGGGAAGATATTTCGGCCACCAATCATAAATGTTTCCATCAACTCGTCCGTCTTCGCTGAACGTGGAAATATGGGAGAGAAAAGAGAAAATAACTCGGTCAATAAGCCTCGTAGCACATTCCTGACCTGAAAGTTGGCTATTAGTTTGAAAATTTGTAGGAATGTTTCGAAATATTATTATTCATTATTTTTGAAAAATAAAATCAAAAGTCGTCCATTCGGTCTCGTGGTTTCATAGATTGGTTATACCCAAGTTAATACGAGCTGGTTCACGCTGCTAAGTACTTAAAAATTACCTTCATTATTAATTTGACAAACAATTGGGTAAAACAGTTATTGGGATTACCTAAGATAAGTAAGATTAGCGGAATTTTGGCCGGCCGAATTTGAATGATTGTGTCGTCACAAATTTTAATTATTACCTTTAATTTCCATTATTAAATGCCGGGAAAGGATTTTTTTCCACGTTCTTACCGCAATCGGAGTTCGAACTTTTTCTTGCTTTGCGTGCACAACATGCTTCTATTCACAGCGTATGTCATGGCAATAAGTTTTCTATTTATTTGGCTCTGGACCGAAGAATTCTATGATAGAAACAAATATAAAATAAAAGGCTCAGAAACAGCATTAATTTATATGAATCAGTGTATCTGAAAAATTTGCGCATAGTAGTGCATAATACTTCGATGTAATTTTGTTTCTTTCAACTTTTTTTCGAAAAAATTGAAGTGTATAGGTATTTACGTTGCTTTTTCGTGGAAAACTAAAACTGACAAGAGGAATAGAGGCGACTGACATATAGAAAAAGAGGCAGAAAGAGAGACTTTACCATAGTAGTACGTCAGCGAAGCGGTGTCTTGTGCCTGAAGATAAGAATTTTCGCCGGCCGATCTTAAATATTTCCATCAAACTCCTTTCCTTAATGTAGACTAGTCACATATTTGAATACCACGACGAAAATAAAATTAAAATTGAGGAATGTAGGGAAAACACCACAGCGATAGCCTGCGGAAAAATGGTTGATTGGGAAGAGAGATTTGAAAAGCCACACAAAAGTGAAACGTAAATAAATACGGAAAGACTTCTATTTCTTATTTCACTTAAGTGTGATAAAATTAACATTAAAATAAATCATGAATTCATATTTTTCCCAATCCTCCCTGTCTTCCTCTGTCCGCAATATATTTACATGAATATTATATATGAATATTTTTTATGCATTAAAAAAAGTATTCTCATTCGCAATAAATCCTTCAGATACAAATACAAATAAATTCCAACGGAAGATGAAACGAAAGGGCAATGGTGACGTGAACCCACGTTGCTATTGACTATCGGCTTGAAATTTTAATGCATATTCCATTTGCCAATGTGTATTTAAAAATACAGCAAATACATATCTACCTATTAATTAAATAGATGTTAACTTAAGGTAAAAATATGGTACAACCGAATAATGTCACCTTCAACTAAAACCAGGTGTCACAATACCGAAATAATCGGTTAAAATCTTCCAATAAAAATGTAAGCATCAAGGAAGTGAATGATAATGCAACATATTTTTTTTATGAAAAAAGGTTCTTAAAAATTACATTGTAAATTTCCTATCTCATCTGTCTCCTCTTTTTGTTTTAGCTCCTTCTTCTTTTGTTAGTAAATTCTGGTTCAATCAATTTTTCAATGAACTTTGATGCGAACAAATTTGTTGTTATGATTCTCTATCAACCTCTTTCCTTTAAGTGATTGCAGCTCTACCATCGTATTTTGGCGGCCGTTATCTGAACTAATCTCCATATTGACTTTTAAACTATGTATAAAAATCGAGATACAGTGGAAATCATAATTAAATTGTTAGAATCATGCATTGCTGTCTGCTTTTGACTTATCCTGAAAATTTCAGTTCGATAGCTAATCGGAAAGTGGGTTAAAATTGAATTTCAAGATTCCACCCATAAAAGATGACAAACAGCATAGCGAGTTTATAAAAACGTTATAAAAAACGGACAGCCTCACATACCTCATCAAACGGGATCCCAAGCCTATTTATTTGCTTAGGATAAGGGCAGAATCTTAAGGGAAAGCACTTATATAATAATAATACAGTAGATTCCGTTTAATGGGTCCACCGGTTACTTGGGGCAGCCGCTTAATTGGGGCAGATCTTGAAGAATAGAACCCAATAGAGGAATATCCCAGAGTATTCTTCGCTTAATTGGGACAGCATGCCGCTTTATTGGGCCATGAGTCGGCGACATCTATACTCGCGACGAAATTAAACTTTTTTGTTTTTATAATACTATTTTTTTATATTTTCCTCCTTTGAACTACTCTTATATTTCACAAATGTTCCTATTCTTGCCCTATTTTGAAATCTCTTGTTGTTATACTATCCGCAAGAGGATAGGACTTTTCTTTAATAGGACTTGGTAAAAGACATTCATTCAGCGTCGCCCGAGGCTGTGAAAAATATTTTTTACTAAATTGTTATAATTCTTAAAAATGGTAATAAATTAAACTTGCTGATTTATTAATCAAATTAATAGTTTAATAAACGTATGTTGCATTATAAACTTTCTGTAGTCTTCTTTCTATCATTTCAACGTTTGTTTATGCCCATATGCAGGATAGTTCGCCTGATTGGGGCAAGGTGCACAAGTCCCGATATGTCCCAATTGACCGGAATCTACTGTATTATATAACACTAGAAGGCAACCCGGCGTTGCTCGTGAAGCATACTACCCAGAGAATTGGGAAACTTGGAACTTCATGACCATAGAGGACTTTTGTTTTCTCTTTGAACGTGTCAAAAGGTGTGCCTACCCGGCAGGATGGCCGACCGCCGTAATAGTGAGACGTGACGTAACAAACGGTTCTGTGAAAACGACGCAAAGACGCGACGGAGGCATTCAAAAGTAGCACTATGGGGTTTCGGAGCATGATATGCATCTATGTACTAATTTTGATCGCATTCTGTGCAGCTGTATGGAAACGCTTAGCGGACATACAAACAGACATCCTCATTTACATATATTGATAGATATTTATAAAAATTTTCAATAAACTTGCCGACGATACCTTAAATATTAAGCAATTTAATCGTAGTGATATAAGGCCAGTCATACGGGAGTGAATACGTGTTCATAATAACACAGCTTCCCCGCATATACACAATTTTAATTGGACGACTCCCACCCGCTCAACTCGAGCTCTGTCATATATCTTCTGGGACCGTTCCACGAGTGAGAATCCCGTTTACATTCGTAGCAGTTTCTTTTTTTTTTCTTATAAGTCTAAAGGGAGGTCACCTCCCGTCGTGGATCGCCTCCCTTTCGTATTATTTTTTTGTCTTTTCCCTCGCTCGTCTGGGGGCGTGTTGTCGCACATGGGCCGTGACCACCGGCGTCAGTCCTTTGCGTGGCACGCACCGATACCACGTGGCCCTGTCTGCGTCTGGGTCCAAAATGGATCATCTTCGCCCGACCGCCCACCTCATTTGGGACGGCGGGCGATATCACAACCCCTGCTGTCTCCATAGAAGTTCCTCCTCCCTTGTCCTCATACGCGTCTGAGGTTGGCGCCGGTGACATGTATACGGGCCGCATATTTTTATTTTTTTCCTCCCACTTTATTTTAAATCGCTTGGAAGCTTTTTCATACGGAGATACAACATTTTATACGAATAATAAGGGTAAAATTCATCGTGAAAAAACATTTTGGCTTAGCCGGAATTTGAATCTTGATATTCTGTTTTCCGATAAGGTATCATCTCCAGCTACACCACATAGCCATGTTCTCTGAATGTTCTCTAGGCGAATTTCCAATGGGGTTTAACCAAACCGATTCAACAATTTAGACGAGATAGAAATTCTTTGTTTTTGAAAGAAACTGATCCCCTTTTGTACATAAAATTTGTATGCGTACAACAATTTGTTGTCTCTATAGAAGGTCCTCTTCCATTGTTCTTTCTGAGGTTGGCGCCGGTGACATGTATACGGGCCGTATTTTTTTAAATTTTTTTTCCTACCATTTTACTATTAAATTTACTACTATTTTAAATCATTTGGAAGCTTTTTTATAGTGAGACCTACAGCATTTTATACGAACACTAAGGGTGAAACTCATCGTGAAAAAAATATTTTAGCTTATTAGCCGGAATTCGAACGCGGATATTCTGTACTCCGATAGGGTATCTTTTACAGTTACACCACATAGCCATGTTTTCCTAAGCGAATTTCTAACGGGGTTTAAGTGAACCGATTCAACAATTTAATTTAAACAACTTCTTAAAATTTCATTGAGTAAACTCTTGCTATCATTTGCCTATGTCTCAAAATTTAAATCTGTTTCTCAGTTTCTTATCTTCAGATTTAACCCTTAAGTTGTCGTGACGGGTGGATATAACCCGAGAGGTTTCTTCAATGAATAAAACTTACATCCAGTATTTTCTTTCATTCTTCTTCATTTATTTCTTTTAGTGCCGAATTTCCATTTTTGGATATTTTTCTCTCTATGTGCTTAATGTGTCTATTTTGCATATTTTGTTTCTGCACTCCAGCAGTTGGGCGAAAGTTTAAAAAAAGAGAAAATGTATGCAGCCCGGGCCAAGTGAAAATTTAAAATTTGGGTTTTATCTAAAAATGACTGAGTCGGCAAACCTAAAGCTGGGCGGAAATTTTAAAAGCTGTCTCATTCAAAGTGTTTGTACATACATATTTCATGTATTATTAGTTTTATGAGGGATTAAAATATTATTATTATTATTGGGCTTTAAACCAGGTTAATTCATTCTTCGTTAAAACTTTCGCGGGTACTCGTCATTTTAAATAAAAACTTTTGGGCTATGTCGCCGCGTCAATTTTTGGGTGGCCCCAACGTTTCCCTACCAAAGCTGGTCGCTTTCTCAAGGGATTCCAGATTTCCGAAGAATTTCCAGAATCCCTTGAGAAAGCGAACAGCATCGGTCGGGAAACGTTGGGGCCACCCAAAAATTGACGCGGGGACATAGCCCAAAAGTTTTACTTAACATCTGGTTAATTCAGTCGTATTGGCCCACGTATCTGACAACGACTTGTATTTCATTCTCAAGGTGTAATGTCTGAAAGTGTAATTACACACTGAACCGAATTAACCATTTGGCGAACACAAAAATAAGACTCAGGTGTCATACGATTGGCTAATAGTCTTATGAAGTTTTTATTATGTTTTTAATGCCACTGATTACCGGTGTCCAAGTATTGCTTACATGAAGGCTAAAATCGCGATTTATTTTTTTTTTATTGAGGCGCATCTCGATGGTAATCTTAACTATGACCGCCCACCGAATATTTTGGGTCCGAGGTTCCATGCTGGTACGAGAAGATGCCTTTTCATACTGAAGCACTCTTAATTTTGCGGCCCCAGCAGCTTTATGAGTGGCAAAGAAACGTCGGCCTATACAACTAAATTAACCTGAGGTGTATAGTCCGAGAAGAACTCTTGAATATTATTCACCAGAAAAAATTAAATTATAATTATTACAATTTATCGTGAGTTACTTATTTTCCCCACTTCCTGAGACCTAGGGCAACGAATTTTTAATTTTATATTCTTTAGCTAAGCCACCACTAACAACCTACGAGCCGAACTAGAGATCAAAGCGGGCAAGCGATCCAGCGATAAGTCCGTCGTTACGGCTTTCGGGCGCAGATGACAAATTTCAGAACGTCAACGGCGACGATATCGTCGGCGAGACTCGAAATACTCCATGAATAAATGTTCTCGGAGCGAAGTCGGCCGTCTCCTCCTAGGATGTGGGATGGGATTAGATGTCTGATTATTTAATTTAACGGCTCCCGACGCCGGAGACGGATTCTGATGGCAAAGATCCCGCGTGGAAAAGATGATCTCTCGGTATGTAAAAGGAATTCATCTCCACTCACTTCACGGCTAGTTGAAAAACGACGCCGTTCCGAAGGAATTTTCTAAATATCCCAAGAGCGGCTAGACTAATGCCCCGTCATGAGCAAGTCGCAGACTAGAATGGAAAAGGTCTATTGTGTAAGTCTAGACCTGTAGGTATATGTTAAACGATCGTTTAATAATATCTATCAGAGGTGTAACGTATATGGAGGCATATCTTAGGGTCATCCGGGGGTGAACTTTGATATTGGTGGCAAGATTATCATAATAATCCCATCTTATTTCATCTACAAATTTATACAGAGGATTGCCATAAAAAATAATTATTTTGAAAAAAATATTTTACTGCCGGTCGTTTGAAATATTATTTTTTGTAAGTATCTCAATAACAGCTAATGTCCCGTTATGAGCATACCGCAGGCTAAAATGGAAAAGTCCATCGAGTAGACCTAGTTCAGAAGGTATATGATAAACGATCATTTAATGATATCTACCGGTGATGTTGCTTAAGCGGGGGCATTTTATAGGGCAGTTCTGGGGTACACTTGTAAGAGATGGCCAAATTATCATAAAAATCCCACCTGCAAATGTGTATACATAGGGTTGTACTAAAAATTATTTTTTTAAATCAAAACTTTAACAGCTGGTCGTCATGAAGTACAAATAAGTCAAAATATCGATTGAATAAAAAGATTTTCTTCAAAGTAATAGTACTGTTTAAGGAGATATTTCAAAACAATTTTGTATATGAGATAATAACACCTTACACCTCCATTATTTCCTCTCCATCATAATTTTCCTCATTTGAATTTATAATTAATAATTATAATTTTAGATTGCAACACTTTACGCCATAGAATTAATCTCTCTCTTCCGAAATTTGCGGAAAGTTGCCCAGGGAAAGGGATTGGCCCCACTTACCTTGACTGTGTAAGACCTTTGGCTTACCCCGAGATGAACTCTACCGTCACCTATCCCAACGATCCTTTGACCAGAACCACAGAGGTATTGACTACCCTAAAGAGGTTGAACTCATCACTGACTCGTATTTAAACGGGCTAAGTGATCATGAACAGGAAGGTGCTTACGAGAGGATCGTTATGAAAGATTTTAAAGGAAACGTTAAAGAAGAGCCTGATCTTATATCAGATACAGTGCTGACAGAAGGAATGGATGAAGCGAGTATTTAGCGGGGAGGGGATGTGTTTGGATAACAGTGTAAGAGAGTAGAATGTCGGGTAAACGAGGTAGAGGGAGGAAAAGAATAGGGTTTTTAGATAAATAAAAGGGAGATGGATTTATTCTGTATAGAAGAGGTTAGTTTATGAAGGAAGGCTGCAATAATACTCCTAAAGTACTCCATGAAAAACCTACTTTGACAGGGGGAATACTTCAGTAATAACTGGTTTTATAGCCATAGAAGTAGAGCAAATATTTTATAATACAAAAAAACTTACATAGCCATCAAAATCGCATTCAATATCAGGAGGATGCGAAGTCAACAAAGGAGCATTCGAGAAACTTTTTCTTGTGCAAAAAATGAGCGTCCCGTTGAGAGACGAAGAGTCACCGCTATCAAGAAGCATCAACCTGCTCTGGCGCAACGCTTTCTGCGAATCAGACAAAGACAGGGATGACTGATAAGATTAGGGTGACGTGCGACCGGCTTTCATGTATACGCGCTCAAGGACAGGCGGTCGTCACGACCACTCTTTATCGGTCAGGTTATTTGGGACGGCTGGACCGGGCGCGAATGGGCTTTTCTGCGCATTCTTCCAGAGAGAGGTGGAGTTACGTTGACGATATTCTTTGACGGTATTCCTTGAGACGTACTGGAAATCGAAGTAGAACTCAAAACTCATTGTCGACGATTTGACTTTGTGGAAGTCCATGAATAGTAATAGTTGAAACAGCAGTAGTGTTTTCCTCTGTAAAAAAATTGTATAAACCTGCATAAAATGTGTATACATTCTTATACAATTGCCATGACAATGTATAAGAATGCATACAAATTTTATACAGGTTTATACAATTTTTTCATAGGGGTTTCCAAACTTTTTTATTCTTTCTCACCGATTTCAATGCTTACGCATCATTATCAAGAGCTGTCAAACCTAAGGAGCAACATAACCTGTGTTTGCAAAACATTTTTATGCCTTTGTAATTGCAAAAAAATTGTATGCAAATGTTTTGCAATTACACTATGTTAGCAAAACATTTGTAAACCTGACAACATTCATCCGATTTTAACTTATAAATTTTACATGTATTTGACAAAGGTAAAAAAACTGGATTTTACAGAAAATTTTGAAATAGGTATATATTCGAAGTTGTTTGGTGAATTTCATGGCAATGAGGTGGTACCAACGATGACCTCACCTTTCCTTAACGTGAGACTCCCTCCTCCTCCCTTGAAAACCTTTTCCGATGACCCTGAATAGACATCCCGCAAATGAGTACACAACCTCAACCCCTCCCCCATTCCTGCTTCTATATTTTACCCCACCCACACCGACCAACAAGGACTCTAATAAATGCTAGTCGTAATTTCGTTGGAGCATTTCCTTTTATGTGTAAAAGGCTGGTTTCCTAACACTCCCCCTGCCACACGCCATATAGGCAGGTTGCGGGTTAGTAAGTAGATGTAGATTTAGATTCTACCCTATAAAAGTTCTCATCATCCCCTCCCCGCTAAGTACTAGCTCCATCTGATTCCTCCGTATCTCATCTAAAAGCTATGTCTCCTCACCCACCATGTCCAGCACTTCGTCGTTCCTCCTCCTCTCCGTTCACTTCACCTTCTCCATCCTTCTCCACACCCACATCTCGAATGCCTCCAGTCTTCTCTCATCGTCCTTCCCAAGTGTCCATGATTCCGCACAGGAAAGTGCTACACTCCTGCTCAAAATTTTCACTAGCCTTTTGTTTAAACTCTTACATATAGATCCTTTCACAAGCTTCTTTATGGTCATTAGAATTAGGGAGGCAAAGTATAGGGGGAAAAAACCTCATAAAATTGACAGAGAAGCTTGTTCGGGAACTGCTGTGCTATAACTTACATTGTAGGAGCCCGCATTACATAGTTCATTACTGTTCTGTGATTTGAAATCTCTGTAATGAAATATTTATTTTAAACCGTGAAAATACCGTTAAAAATTATCAAATCTCCTACACTAAAGGCGATAAAAAAATTATTTTAACTGATAATCACTGAAGCCAAATAGCTAAAATTTATGCGAAAGATCCACAGAGAAAAAATCATTCGCCTTGACCGGGATTTGAATGATTTTTTCTCTGCGGATCTTTCGCACGATTGTGCATTGCGGGTGACTCCCGTAAAAGTTATCACCGCGGCTAGTCCCGTTATACTTTAAACTAGCTAAAATTTAGTTCGGCCGACCAAACAGTATGCTAGTACATTATTTTTAAATCAACTTCCTATTATACGAAAATAAAAAAAGATCTAATTTATAGGTAGATGGCACAGTATAACAATATTTTCGGGCCGTGTCAAAGTACTGCACGAATAATTCCTATCAACTCCATTCATTTTGCTCCACATTGACGTCATATGCG
Source organism: Ischnura elegans (assembly GCF_921293095.1). Classification (NCBI taxonomy): domain Eukaryota; kingdom Metazoa; phylum Arthropoda; class Insecta; order Odonata; family Coenagrionidae; genus Ischnura; species Ischnura elegans. The sequence continues at coordinate 55,295,177 of NC_060253.1, forward strand.
CCGCGGTCGAGAAATTCACACTTCGGTATGGAATTCGCGAGAAAAAAAATCCCTCATACGTATGCATGTATTTTTATCAGCTTGAAATAGGCACGCGAATTCCAACATTAATTATTTCTGAAATAGTGATCCCCCTCACCGTAATTAACTCCACTAACAAATGAGGAACCGGGCGCGCCGCCTACGGGAATAGTGAAAAAAAATTAGCAAAAAAATAAACGCAATCGCTAGCCGATGAAAACGATTCACGGTGAAGCATAAACTTCCCCATCGGTCGGATATGAATGAGAGAGTGTTTCCTATGAAAATGTTTACCTACGGGTCTCCATTCTAACAGCCGACGTGAATTGCAATTGAGTCTCCGCTTTCGACAGGAACAACTAATGGAAACTCACCCACGTATTGATGAAGGACCGCATATTATTTTTGCCCGAAACACACGGGGTTTGAAAGAAGAAGAGGCTTTGTTGTCTTTTCAAACGTTTTTTTTCTTCGTCATATCTGATGTTCTTCACATACGAGAGATTAGCAACATCAGTCAATAATATTACATAAACGAAATTACGCAACGAAATTTTTATTTTAAATGTGGTTCCAATAAAAGATATTGTTTACATAACAGGTCCAGGGGATTCATTCCAATGGTATATAATGTGATTGACATAAAATCTCTCTACTAAATCTACCAAACATGCATTTTCTTCAAACAATATTTCTCACCCTACAGCTACAGCAAAATCAAAGGACAAACTCGGGACCTTCAACAAGAGCTTTTATCGAGATGAAACGCGTTCCAAAGCAAGACTTATACCAGCGCGACATCCCATCCATTACATCGTCCATTAATTCCCGCCTCTTTGCGACAGAAAAACCTCATTACAATGCCGAAATCGCTGCGACGACGTGCATTCCCCATATCAACGCGCTCGCTCGCCCGTGCTCTGCGAGTGGTAACTTACGATCATCTTACGGTCTTTCCGAGAAAGGAATTGAAGGAGAGTAAGAGGAGAATGAAAAAAGTGAGGGAAAAGGGAAAGCACTGATCCAGTTAAGGAAGTCGGGAGGGAAGCAGGAGGCTCGGCTTCGCTCCAGGGAATACGAAAGATTGAGCTGAGTGGGGGACGGATTGCTGAGTGAGAAAGAGACGGTAGGAAGGACGAGGCAAGGTTAAAAGGAGTACCAAGGGATATAAGGTAAAAAAGGGGACATCCCACCTATAGGCGATCTATACCCACATTCAACCCTGCCATAGGCCATCTGCAATCACCTCTGAATGTCTCCCGGGCTTCCCACCGGGTTAGACACTTAATTTCTGCTTCTGGTTCCATTGCGGGACCAGGGGATTAATTCCCATGGAAATTAATGTGAACGATAGCACTAATTGTATATTTAGGTTAGGCACATCATTTCTGCCGACTTTTCGAATAAATACTTCTTCGTAGTCCTAAAAAAAATAAATATTTCATCGAAACGCCGCACAGTGGTCCGAAATCGGAAAAAGCCGGACAAAAGTCCAAATTGCTCTTTTTGAGGCAGAGACTTGTAACTTGATGTATATGCTCACAAAAATTGGTAGTCATGACACATCAAATCATTTTTCATAGCCCGGGAGACACTCACAAGCATCACTATCCCGAAATTAATGGAATCTATTAGCTATTACGCATGAAATACTTTTTTTGAGGAAGATGAGGAAGTATTTATTCGAAACGTCGCGTCGGCAGAAATGGAGTATCTAACACGGTGGGAATCCCGAGAGACATTCACAGCCACTAATAGCCGGAAATGAATGAAATTCATTTGCTATTAGGTACCTATATCAAGAGGGTGCATCAATCCCGTACGTCCGGTCTTTTTCTTGAGCTTTTCATGCTATCACTCAAATTATTAGCAATGAGAATAAATCTCACGGTCGGACAATAGAACCAAGACCTCGTATTGGAATCACAGTTGGAAGAAAAGTTCCGTTAGAGAATTGTTACACTATCGATACATGACATAATTTGTGCGCCATAATTTTCATACAGTTATGTTTTTTCACGAATATACCAAAAGATTCTTATCCCTATTGAAAACAGCTAAATATCTTTATAGTACACTTATGATAAATATATTTTCCTCGGAATAATGATTGATCTCGACTTTTATGATTCAATCAGTTGTATTTATAGGGAATAGTGTATCTCATTGTCATCCCTATGCAAGCCAGTTTAAGAGAGGTAATCTCTGAAATATACAAAAAATGCCGCAGAGTAAACTTGGTTATTATATCCAAACTATGATTAGCGTGATACATATTTACTGATGTAATACATAAATATAATAGATACATAGAGATATAAAGCCCCGACAAATTTATAAGTTTAATACATTTTGCGTAATTGGGTTAATATTACTCATAGAATAGTGTAATTATCAATAAAATATATCTTAGAAAGCCGTAAAACTCACCATTTTGAACCATTTACCTTAAAAATATTTCTGGGGGTGGGCCCCCGCACCTCCTGCTTACCCTGGCGGGTGTTCCATGCCCCCAACCCACCAGTATTAGTTGCGCCTAAAACCCTCCCTAGCCTTAATTCCTAGCTGCGCTCCTGATTTGATCACCTACGATAGTAATTTACGGAGCGATTAGAAAAAGCCGAGTACAAATTTTAAAACGCTCACTTCCAGCTATACTTAATACCAATTCCATTAAATACATCTTTTGAATCTTCAGTAGCACCCATATTATAATGTTCTTCGATCGGTGAGGGGCAGTATGTAGGTACATATCAATTTTTTTCATGCACAAAAATTTTATTCGTGGACAAAGATCATCTATGATAAGGATACATCCCGAGATATATTTTCCCCGCAATTACAGGGACCAAAAGAACATACCGCTGACAACAGAATAGCTACATACCAACGCATTCATTCACCGATCTCACACGAACAAAACCATTCTCTCCAAAAACATAATTGTGAGATACCGTTCCCTGGTCAGCCATCGTACATACTCGATACATGCACTTTTCCTGCAATTACAGGAATCATACAGTTAAACCGCTACCTGCATAAAAGCAACATACCAACACATTCATTCACGGATTTCACACGAACAATACCAAACACTCCCAACTTCATAATTTACCAGATACCATTCCGTGGTCGGCCATCGTACAGAAACAAAATGACCCATAATTATAAAATAAAACGGACGGGAGAAAAAAACATCAGAGATGTACGACAGCGAAAAGGGTAGCGCGGCGTTTCGGAGACACGAAAAGACTTGGACGAGGAGCAGGAATGCTCGTTCCACAGGTATGGCTAGGGACGTGACCAGCTATAAGGGAGGAGCCTGAGGAGAGGAGGGGTTGGCAGTGGCGAGTTGATTCGGGGGTGGAGTGGGTGGCCAGGCTAAAGGCTTCCGCGGTAGGGGAGGGGGATAGGGGAGGAAGGAGTGGGGGGAGGGTTGTAGTTGCTGTCGGGCCAGTCCCAGGCAGAGAGTTAAGTCGAGATGTTGGATAAGAATGGGGGGGAGGGGGTAAGGGGGAATTCCAGACTTTCGTCCGGCCATTAAGGAATTCCATCTCCGTGGATTGTGAGAGAGGGGGAGGAATGAGAAAGACGCTGACAATGGCCTTGAACTCCTTCGGGATCCACACCGTCTACCATATATCTCCCATCGGTAAAGAGTACTAAGCAGAGACAGAAGGGAGTGCAGGTATGTAATTCCATCCATGTGAAATTGATAGTTTTTTAGCAGGAATGGTAACCAAGGAGGTTGTAAATATCTGGAGACGCTGTATTCGAGTTTTAAGCGCGGTCAGAATTCCGCCATCTTGTTTTGACAATTTTCGGGCATAGTCTCAAACAGTGTATGTATATAATCAAGTAATCTATTCCTTATATCGCCTCTGATTTATAAAATTAAAATGCAACAATTACTTCTTGATTGTCGTCGGAGTTTTCCGATCGTTCGTCATACTACTGTGTATATTAAACTGTCCATACAGTCATATCGTGGTGATAAGATATCGTCGTGAACATACTTCCATACTAATATTATTGCGACCGGTCCGCTATCGGAAGATTTCCATAGGTTGTAATTTTATTAATTGCCAGTAGAAGTGCAGGGGAATGGATATTTTACACATATAAAATGTAATATTCGGCTAATCTAGTTGCACAGCGGAACCGTAGTCATTGACAATCATTTTTCCTTGGGAAAAGATATTCGAGGCACATCTTCACGAAACCTTCCCATAATGACAGAAAAAAGGTTTACTGTGTTCGTTTACGATAGTTTATTTTATCGTAACAACGATCATGACCGAATGTTTCACCAAATAGTTAGCATTGACTCTTATGGGATTATCAATGTTTTGGTCAAAGTAAGGGTGGCTAACCTACCCAGGCACCCCCATTCCTGCCACACTGCGCTCAACGTTCGGAAGCTGTAGTGCCCCCTCCAGTATATTTACAACCTCCTTGATGGCAACAGAAACTTAACGAAAGTCAAAACCAGTAAAATTTCAATAGTTTCGTTCCCGGAAGCGAAATGTAGAAATGAAACGAAATGGATTTAAACCCGGGGAGCTAAACTCAGGGTCTAAAGGAAATCGGAGTCAAAACTACTTCGGGTCGAAACTAAACTAAAACTCTGAGACGAAACGAAACGCAGATAATGTTTCGCACCGGAGGGACCACGTGCTTCACCTTCGAACGGTTCAGTTTCGACCCACACATCGAGTACGAAGTATGGTTGAATGAAGTATAGGCTCGGCCTACCGCCATTAGATGTATGGGGCACTCGTATTTTTACCAGTAACATGAGAACGGAGTACTACGCAGAGACAGGGGTAGGTGCAGGTATGTAAGTCCGTCCGTGAGGTTATGCCCTTAAGTAATCAATTGGAAAATAGTGACGGACTAATGGTACCGACATGTAGGGGAAATATATTCATCTGTTGTCTTGGGCGAGACTTTATGGAATCGACTTAACATAATGAAAAGTTAAACTTTCTAATTCTATATACATTTATTAATGGACGACCTAGGTTTCGACAATGGCGTAGCCACGGGTTACAAGCTCCACCTTGTGTCCCTATAAATGAGGCGCCAAAAACGAGTAAGACAGCCTCAATAAATAACATTTAATAAATACTAAATTAGTTTTTGAGTATTAAACATGTTTTCCACACCAAAAACCCCAAAATTTTCCGGGGGGGGGGGGGGGGAGGACCCCTATTTGCCTTGGGGTGTTTTCCATACCCCTGGAAGAGTCCCGAAATCTCCAGTAAGTGGTCCAGGAAAAGGAACAGGCCGCCCTACCCTGAATGTGCTGTATTCACACGTCTTTGGCTTAGTTCGAGGTGAGCTCTACCGTCACCTGTCCAAACCAACCTTCGGGTTGAATCACTGAGTGAGCTTTAGACTACCCCATTAACGTCTTCAGACCCAAGATACACACACGTGCAGCTCAACGTTTTTATTATCATGATTCTTCAAGTGAGAATTATTGTTGTTTAAACCGGCCGCTGCACTGATTACTACCTTGCAGTACACGATTCTGCCACTGCATGCCACACGTGTTTCGTTTTGAATTCGTATAACATGACGGTTGACACAACGGCAAGCAAGGTGAGAGTGCGTCGTCATCTGTTTTCACCAAGCTATGCATTCAGTTGTTTAAATATAATAAATAAAGTTTATAAAGATTATAGAAATCGAAAATAATGAACGATAATAAAGTATTCTTGAAGAGAATAATTTCTTTGTATAATTGTAGTGCATAAAAATATTGTCGCAAGATCCCAAGGTGCACATATGCGTAAATATAACATAACTGTAAAATATTTGTAAATAAATATTTCTTTCAAATTTAACTGCGATGTTATTTTATCCATCCACCATGATTATGAAAGGAGGCTGAAAATTAAATAACACAGCTCAGATACTCATGGTCCTGAAGAGGTTACATAGGGTGGTTTCCTATTATTTTTCATTGCCTAAATTGAAAGATTATTACTCCTGGAGTACGTAATCCAGGCTTTTAGATTTTTAAATGACGATATTATATATTCTTCACGATAAAATGAAACGTGAAGTTTCCAAGTGCGCGAAAACGCGACGGCAGTATGAATACTGGGAAAATCCCGGGTGACGTCATTCTGGTTCCGGCTGCCGCCGTGTGAGGCCATCTTGGTGCGAGGCAATGAGCCCCGCTGCGATGCAGGCTGCTAGCAGGTAGGAGAGTTCCCTGCCAGCAGGTAGCGCTTTGTTTAAATAAGGATTATTAATACCCTATCAAACGAAGGAAACTTTACGACCTTGGGCAATTTTAATAGGTGATTATTAAGAGATGTTTCCCTGAGCTCTGAGCCTCATGCATGCATTGGTTATCTCAGACGATGTAAAACTCCTGACTACTCGTATAGCATCTAGGTCCCTGTGATGACACGTGGAGTGACATCGCATGGCCACCAATCTGGCCTTTTTCAAATGAGGTTAAAATTGACCATTGCCATTCGTCTAAACTGGGATTTCTAAAATCAAATAATTTGTACATTATGCATACACTAATAGTGGGTAATGAATCGCAATCAACGCTTTTCGTTTTCTTTGATGAAGGAAACTACCCTATTATGAATCCTTTAGTCCGATCGTCAAAAAGGGTCTTGATAGCAAATTTATCGGGTTATTTTTGATCTGTGCCTCCCTTCATAATTTTTTAGGGGTCATTGAATTCGAATCTGAGGTTTTCCATTAGCAGGTAGAGCTTACTGATTCCTCATACCACCTGGCTCCTTTGCCATCCAAGCTAACAGTTTCCACACCTAAAACAGCATTTCCAGCACTTCCTAGTCCCTTTACCTCAACGCTCGCCTATCTTACCATCTCCTTTCCCTATACCCACACCTCGAACACCTAAAGGTCTACACTCAAATCAAGCGTGACAATATTTAGAAGCGTTTCCGCCCGATCGCCTCATGAATTTCCCTTTCATCAATATGCGTGAACCGGCTTCTTGTTCCACGCTCACTCATCCACGTAAAGATCAGGTAAAATATTGATTCGACGCGGAAGGGCTAAATTTTTAACGATGGAAAGCGATAGTTCTATAAATGAAAGGATGCTTGTAACTAGAGTGAGACTGTTACACGAATTAGTTATAAACGTCGGGTATATTTGCATTAAGTGCGGTATAAATAAATGGGTATTTACCCATGCTCTGACTCACTGATTCCCTGGCTCTTTTATCCTGAACATGTCACTTCTACTTAAAAAATTTTGAGGCATGGAGAAAAACGGGATCTTCTTCATAGCTCTCAAAATTAGCAACTATATCATTGCACTTCATAAATCTAAGCGACCAAAAGCTTACATCTGCATAATATCTTGCGAGCCACCTCTAGGGTGTTTTGCAGGGGGTGATCAATCACCAACACGCAGCATACAATAGGATTCCCACATGCGTGTATCTTACGGTTCTAAAAACGTTACGCTTACATTTTATTGTAGAAATGAAAATTCCATTCCCTAATAACTCGGCAGGGTACGAACCGTAAGATAAAATAGAGGTAGGTAATCAATGATTCACCTCAATTGTCCACAACTCTTGACGTTTGCACTGAACTCTTTAATCCCAACCTAAAAGTTAACGCAGTGAAATCACTTGCCTATTTACACACTTCTTCATTTCTACCGACCCATGTTGGTTACTAACAAGGTCTACCAAGACCCTGAATTTGGTATTATGCGCCGATACCTGGGAGGGTAGATATAAAGACGCGTGGAAATAGACAAGTACTTTCATTATGCTAAATATCAGAAATTTCCACCGAATTTGGCTATGTATCTTGTAGCCATCTAAAAATAACCAAATTATCCATTAAGTATCCCTTCCATTCTCCTCGGACAACGTGAGACGGGCACTTGAACCTTACGGAAGAGGTCACATGACCTCCATTGACAATTAAGCCTAACTTTATTGGTTTCCGTAACTTAAGATGGGCTATCGTAAACATCTGTAGCTTCATGGGCCACCAATTTATTCCTAGGAATCCATTGGAAGGCTCTTTGGAGTGTTCTGGGAGCACTTACAACTTTCTTCTCTTTCTCCGGTGAAACTCTTGGTTCGGGATTGCATTTAAGGACGGGACAGAAGAGTCTCACTTAAGTCTTGGTAAATAAAGTTCTCCGTCTGAGTCAGTTAGAACTTGCTCCAGCAAAGAGACTCTTAACCGCAACTTCTCCGAGGAACTTGGACTGCTTCAAGCCGCCTAAGCGCTCGAGCAAAAACCAAAATTACCTACCCGAATGGCCACAAGATGTCAGGTCGTAACAACTTGACCCGACCGACTGTAAAAGCAGTCTGGTTCATCTCAGTGCTAGCATGGGATCGACTTTTGAAAACGGAAAGTGGACTATGTAAGTACTCCACGATTGAATTCATGCTGATGCTGACTGGCCGAGGCGAACTTTCGCTTAACTATATAGAGGTAAATTTCAACTGCGTCCCATAAAAATATACAAAAAGGTTGTTATTAAGAAAAAAATGGTCATTGAAATTGAATCCTCCCATCCTAAAATAAATTCTCTCCTTGTCACCATGTCTTGCGTAGTACAATATCTTATATTCTAAAATAGAATCTCAGGACTGCGCATTAACCACAAACTATGATTCCGATCGAATATTTCATATGATTATACTGTTTCTGACGGAAGATAATCGTGATTCCTACTGTTGCGATTTACGGTATTAAATTTTGATTAACAAATTGAAATACAAAGTAGGAATTCTTTCCGCTAAAACGGTTCGTTCGTATTATCAAAGATGTTATTCAAAAAGGCTGAGCATGAAAGTATTGAATTCACGGAGGTATTCACCTTACACATTGTCACATTGACGAGTAGGCAGAGTGAAAAATTGAATTAAAACTCCAGACATACATTAGTACGATGTCAATATTTTGGAACAGCACCACTTAAGTCACCAACTAGGGCTTTGGTTCTCCATCACCCTAGAGACTTTGCGAGATCTGAGTATGCAAGCTAAGCTCGAACTTTTCCTAACCGCTGAAATGGAGGACAAACTGAACTTCCCGGTAGTTGCTAAAGTGGTTAAAGGATAAATGCTTGCCCGATCAAAGGCTAACCGCCCACCGCGTCTATGGGGAGGAAAACACGCTTCGATGAGATTTTGGGAAGGTTAACGAAATCAAAGCGACCGAGAACCTTCTCTTTAAGCGGAGAGGAAAACGTTTTCCACGATAACATAAATTTGTGATAGCAAATAGCGTGAATTAGTTAAGGAGGCAACTTAGGAGGGGCAAATAAAGCGAAAAGTAATAAGCATGGGAGAATAATTGCTTGCCTAACGAAAACCAGTGGCGTAACTATGGCATAGCCCCCCCCCCCCCAAAGCCTCAGAGAAATAAATAAATATTTAAAACTATTGTCAAGTTTTGATATGCAATAACTACATCTGCTTGAAGTTAAAGATCATTTATCATGGCATCAAAATATCATGGTATTGAGAGGAGTCACTGAATACTGACGGGTTACTAACCCCCGGTCCCCCGGTTGCCTGGGGCGGGTCGCCGAACAAGTATCCCATATCCCTAAGAATATTCCTAATAACGCCACTGAAGAAAATTAGAGCCTACTCCGGACGCATAGGACACTAGAAATAATGGTTAAATTGAAGCAAGTACTTAACTTTGTAAAATCCACAGAACAATTTTTTTAGCACCTGCCACCGGTTTCATCCGCCATGGCGTCTTCGGGGAACATGAAAAAATATGTGTTGACTAGTTCTCATATTACACGAAGGCAATCTTACAAAATGTTACGACGGAGAATGTAGATTAATTCGGAATTTTAGGGACGAAAAGAGGGAATAATTATACGATAGCAGCAAGGGCATTGATAAATATTTGCCATATCTATTACTGCGTTAATATTCGATACGATCAGGTGAGAGGGACGAAACAAAGGAAAGCGTAATCTGAGAATCAAAAACTGAATAATGATTTTTAACATGATAGCCCAGTGGCTCTATGTGGAACAGAATGTTGGCCAGCCACAGCAAATCAAGAACAGGCCATGCATTTCATGGAAATGAGGATGCTGCGATGGATCCTAGGCATCTCCCGCCTGGATCACATCAGAAATGAAGACATTCGGAAAAGAATGGGAGTTGCACCGATCACAGACAAGATGCGGGAGGCTCGACTGAGGTGGTATGGGCATGTGGTGCGTAGTGATGAGAACTCCGTGGCCAAAACAGCAATGCGGCTGAGTACTGAAGGACGCCGACCACGAGGACGACCAAAGATGCGCTGGCTCGACAAAATTAAGGCGGACATGAAGACCATCAACGCCACGCCAGTAGACGCCCTGGATCGAGCCAAGTGGAGAAGACTTTGCAGATCAGCGGACCCTGCAATAGCGCGGGACAAACGCTACGATGAAGAAGAAGAAGACCTTTTATAAAATTGAAGGTTTCCCGCGATACTTTGTGGAATATGCTGATCATTTTGGATGAAAAAATTCAAACTTTGTGAACCATAACGAAACCTCCACTTCATTCAGCCATACTTCGTACTCGTTTTGTGAGTCGAAAATAAACTGTTCGAAGGTGAAGCACGTGATCGAGGAGGGAAACAAAAATACGAGGCCTAGGTTTAGTTTCGTTTCCGCACAGAATTAAAATCACCAAGGAGTTAAGTTTCGTCCCGAGGCGTAACTTTACTCCCAGGAACGAAACTAAATTAATCGAAACTCCGATATTCAAAGTTAAGTTTCGATCCCAGAAGTTGAGTGGAGGGGGATAAGAGGGAAAAGGTTTCGACCCATTACGTTTGACATACGTGTAGAGAAGTTAAAATATTGAGCTTAAAAATCAAATGGCCACTTTGCGTTCACCGTTCTCCTGTGAGTGGAAAAATATGAGTGTCCCATCCGCCTAATGTCGGTAGGCCCGGCCTCTACTTCATTCAACCATACTTCGTACTCGGTACGTGGGTCGAAATTAAACTGTTCGAAGGTGAAGCGCGTGGTCCCTCCGGTGCGAAACATTATCTACGTTTCGTTTCGTCCCAGAGGTTTAGTTTAGTTTCGGCCCGAGGTTAGTTTTGACTCCGATTTCGTTTCGACCCTGAGTTAAGCCCCCGGGTTTTATTCTTTTTCGTTCCGTTTCTACATTTCGCTCTCGGGAACGAAACTATTGAAATTTTCTGGTTTTGACTTTCGTTTAGTTTCTGTTGCCATCCCTTATTAGAACACGACGTGTTTCTTTGCTTCAACGTCATTAAAGAGAATTTAGTTCCAACAACGAAACGCGTCTTGTTCGAATAAAATCTGTAAAAAAATATTGCAGTGTATCATTTTAGTGACACATAATTTTTTTTGAGCTATGAGATAATAGTTATTCTCATGGCATTCTCGAAGAGTTCGAGCATTCGATCCGCAACCACGCACAAATGACACTATTCGCTACACAGTGGCATAACTCAAACCGTAATGGCGCAAGTCCAAAAGCAATTAGCGAACAAGACTGAAAATAGGGAAAAATCGACAAAAACTTGCAACACGGTGGGGGCCCGGAAACACCTGTTGATCGAACAGGATGTAAGATATTTTCTCCGGTACCCACACTAAGATCGTGCGTTCTATTTTTGGAATAACTCCAAGTCCTGATGCAATTCCAACATGAAAATGGCTCAAAAGCCAATTAATGTATACTGTAACAGCTCAGAGAGAGGACTTTATTATCGCAGCAAAAAAGTAACCTTTCAAGCTGATTTTTTTTGCAGTGAATCAAGCTTTGAACTTTTAAAATAGATCACTTTACACGTTCCGTGATAACTCGCCATTTCCTGAGATAAATTCCGCATTCGTCAAAATGAATAAAATTTTGTACGTCTATCTTTATATTGAAGAGTGAAAATATCAAGAAAGCAGATATAATAAATGTGTATAAATTATTAAATAAAAGCCTTAGTTGAAGTCTTAAGATAACAGTCGATAGAATACTACAATAATAAACCAGAAGATGACGTTAACCGTCGAAATCATGGTCGTATTTCAATAAAAAATTCTGGGGAAATATATTAAGGCTTGAATTTATTCATCGAAAATGAATAAATGAGGATTTCATTGAATGTGCGTAAAGGACTTTTTCAGACCCAATAACTACAGCAAAATCACTACAGACCGTATGATAAACCAGTAACACAAATAAAAATGGTTTAATTAAGCCTTTTTTAGCGTTATGTGCGACTCGAAAAAAAATAATCCAAAGTACCTAATCTCTACGGTCTGATTAAACCCTTCCTAAAAATTTCACGAAAAACACAACATCATATCGCCATTTTATGAAAGAGTGTAGACAAATATAAGTTTAATTGAAAAAAAACTAGATCGCTAAGAAAATTTCACCTATTTTGACCAGAACAACAGAAAAGAACTAGCTTGTGACATGGAGAAATGGAGGGCTACAGTATGTCAATCTTGGGAATGCATATCCACATATGCATTACGGCATATAGCTTATGGTGTGATCCGATTCCGTGAGTACTTACTGAAGAGAACAAGTAGTAAGTAGTGAACCAAGCATGTTGCCAGCAGGTAGCAGCGGCGTATTCTCTTACCTGTAAAGAAAATAACATAATTATTAACTGATTTAAACCAAGGTTAACGTATATACTAAGCCATAATTAATTACACTGACTCGGTGAGCTAAGCTGAGCGTTGATTTATCAATTTACGACACATAAATAATACCTTACAGGAATACTTCATGCGAAAACTAAAAGAGAAATATTCCTTAATTGAAAATGAAGATGTACCCTTCGTAGCAAAAATACCTTTGATTAAGACTAATATGATTAATCAGCATAGAAAATTGCGGAGCCTTATTTGTGTGAATATGCTATACATGCTGTACAAAGGATGTATTTAAAACTGACCATTCAGTTTTAAATACATGACAATTTTACTCCAAAGAGGAAAATGAGTTTTTTTTCCAGAGCTTACGCACGGAGTTCGTTGATAATGTCGTGACACATATAATTTTATCACTGCCTAAGCGACAGTTTCCGTCGAATTGGAATCTTCACTATTGCACGCTTAATCAAATACTGTCGCAAGATAATAGGGAAATTTTTTCAACGTAACTTCCAACGCCAATAGCGAGGAAAGTCCTAATTTGGGGGCAAGAGTCCGTAGGGCACTATATAAAGGATATATTTTAAACTAAATGGAACCATTCTAACGTAAGAGAAAATAAAAATATCCCTTAAATTAAATACACTGCAATATAATACATCAATTCTAGTTTCACCAACTACATGGAAATATTTAAGGGTTATTAAATTAAAATGCGTGAAGCCCAGGGGGATATTTCATTTTATATGATGACGTATTGTAAAATGTACGCTAGTAACAACCACTACTTCCTCAATTCGAGTATTGGCTAGCGGTAAAATCTTTCCATGAAATGATTATTAAAGCCTATTTAAAAATTTGTTGAGCACCACAGCATTCTAGAGGCACCGTAGAATATTCCTACCCGCAGCATGGAAAGAGTGAAAATTTCCCCTTCAAAAAATATTTCACACGGAAAAATTGGTTCGGAGACTACACATGTAATAACATTTCCCTTTCGTTCAAATATCCCAAACGCACGTGTGGCGACTACTGATCATCTAGATTAATCCATCGCATTGAGAGCTACGTAAAACTTTCACCCATCCCTCCAAAGACAATCCGCAAACAGTAGTCACGAAACCGGAATTACATTCTCTCAGTGAATAGAGGCAATCAAGGGAATGAATACGTTTTCCTGTTGAGCCTACAGATAGGTCACATAACAGGCAAGTTGCCATGTCTTCTTTTTTCTATCGTTCACTTTCCTACGTGACGAAATGAAATCGAAAAGTGAATGCGATCATGGGAATCAAATACAATGAAAGTATAGCTAAGGAAAACTCCCTCTAACAAACACCTCTAACTCACGAACAGTTCTGAATTCCCCGGCAAAAGGATATTATTTTGCATTAGGATGTAAAAAGGATGATACTAAATAGTAAATCGAACTCGGGCAGCCAAATTCACACATAGCGCATCTAAATATTGTTTTAGTATTGTCTTAAAGTTAAACGGATGTGTTTCTAACACCTACACGTCCATTGAGGTTGTTGCACAGGTAATGCGTAGATGTAGATAGATGTAACTAGATGTATAAAACAATAAAATTTATAAAATACTTTCGGTGCCTGACGCGAAAAATGAGAATTCCTCTAATATGGAATGAATCGTAGGCCTTGCTGAACACGAACACAGTAACTAACCTACAAGAATCATAATCTATTGTTAGGTAATATATATAATCAGGGTGGAAAGTAGTAGTATTTTACAAAAATATACCTACAAACATAGGATTTAATAACAAGAAAACTCTTACATCCAGATGTAAATCCACAGTAAGGAAGCTCTGGTACAGATTGGCAAAATTCGGAGTAAACCTAAAATTTCCTGAAGGTATTACGCCTTTTAGTTCGATAAAATACCATTTTAAAATACCTTTAAAATCAAGTATAAAAGAAATACCCGGGTAATTGTGACTTACACAATAAACTTTAACCGTAATGAACAAACCTGTTATATCTAGTGACGATAGGTAAAACAATCCTAATTTTGCAACCGGGATTTTCAGGTGTTATTCATAAATAATATTTTACACCTTAAAAAGTAGGGAAAGCATTCTTCTTGGGAAATTTAGGATATATTAAATGTCCTTTTGTGATCAATGCCTTTATTTAATCCATATAGCTTCGGGCTTAATCTCGCAAATTAAAATACTTTCGTTTTGAATATTTATATCTGAGGCAGCAGTTCAACTATTTGGGCAGCACATTAGAGGAAAACGAATACAGCAGTAAGGACTTCAAAAAATAAATTGCGCTAGCAAAGAAAGGCGTACATAAGCAGGAAAGAGCTTATGAGAGGATCGTTATGCAAGAGTATAAAGAAAAGGTTAGTGACGAGCCTGACCTGGAGTGTAGCGCTTTGCGGTGCAGAGACATGGACACTGAGATAGCAGGACGAGAGACGAATGGAGGCATTCGATATTTGGGCGTGGAGATGAATAGGGAAGGTGAAGTGGACGGAGAGAAGGAGGAACGACGAAGTGCTGGATATGACGGTTGAGGAGAGGCAGCTTTTAGATGAGATACGAATGAGATAGAAGGTATGGATAGAGCGAGTAATGAGCGGGAAGGGTAGGTTGAAACAGATGTTAGAGGATATAATATTAGGTAAACGAGGGAGAGGAAGGAAGAGAACAGTATTTTTTATAAAAATGAAGGGGAATAGGCCTCATGATGAAGTAAAAAGGGAAGTACATCAAGAAAGGGGAGGCTGCCTGGATGGAGCTATGGATGGAGCAAGTACTTGGCGCGGATGGTAGAATGTTAGGTAAACGAGGGAGAGGAAGGAAGACAACAGTATTTTAGATAGAATTAAAGGCAGTACGCCTTATTGTGTATTGAGGAAGGACGTACTTGAAAGAAGGGGAGGCTGTCAGAATGATTTTTAAGTACTCCATTGAAAACTACCTTAATCGAAAGACTGGTAACTATTATACCTTGGGCAAGGTTAAGTGGTAAAATTCCCACTGACTAAAGTCCAACTCATTGCGTATTTAGCCGATCCACTCCACTAATTCTTGAATTGGGCCGAGACGCATGCACTTAAAAAATAACAGCTTCGTCAGTGACTCTTGGGTGATGCCATCACGAGAAATAAAATGTTTCCTCCCGGCGGCCATTCTAATCATCCCTTGCGGTCCATTGCTTGACGTTCTCCTCATTTCCCAAGCGGCAGTGTCTCGTGAATGGAGCTGTCGGCACTCGTCCTATCACGCCATTGCAGTTCTTTTCCTGTGCGTTATCATATCGCCACGTTCTCGCGGCAGTCGTAATTCTCCAACGCACTCACCACTTTACGACGAACCGATATGCAGAAGAGGAAGAAGGCTTCGAAGCATATTTTGATAAATAAAAACATTATCTGCGGACACTTTATACGGATGACACCACTACTGACGTTGTCATGCGAGTAAACGAGCAAATATTGCCGACAAACTAATCTTTTATCCGTATGACAGAGGTTTTCAATGAAAAGCGTTGACATTTCCTTTCATAATTTCGCTCTCGAGCATCTAGAATTTTCTTCATTTCAACACGCTCATTGTACACAAAGTGTCATCTATTTCCTCATACTAAGCCGCAATCCTTTTCAATAAGCCTGCGATGGGAAGAGTTTGGACACCAGTAGTTGAAATGCCAGCGAATTCGGAAAAAAATAGGTGCGCGTTGAGAGATATTTGACCAAGAGGCCAACTTTGAATAGCGTACTGGTGATCTTGAAAGCCAAATGTCCGCGATTCAATTTCCAATCCATGGGACGTTTTCCCACGGCAATTAATGTTCATTTTAAGGCCATTCACACGGCAGGAATGAAATAGTATATCCCACAATGCTAGCAGGTTTAAGTGTAATGTAATAGCACTAGATGAGTTTATGAAGCAATTATGTTAAACGAACGACGCGTTACCAAAGAGTTTTAATCGAGAGAAAGGACTTGCACCGGGTAATGCCTTAAAAAGGGTAATATATTTATTAAAATGGATGGAATTGTGTGTTAACTAGTAATGAACAATCTTATATTTTCAAAACATGAGCTTTTTAAAGCTCATTAGATAGTTTATAATATTATCCCAAAATTTCATGATTATAAGGTGTAAAATATAAAATTAAAAAATAAACTACTGTTAATACTTCACGAGTAGGATTAAGGGGATCTTCTACTGGTGGTGCACCAATTAATGTAAAAATAGTAGTGTAATTACTTTTGATCAATATAAAACTAGGTTAATTGGATAAAATTTTAATCCTCGAAATTTACTTTGGTATATGAGTACATATAATGGTATAATTTATAAAATAGCAATATATATTAATAGCGCAATTATACCTCTTAATTTATTATGAATTCCTTATTAGGTACTCTTCCTAATTTAAACGTGTTTCATTGATTCATGTATACATCTCAGTTTTGATTGAATATTCTCTCATAACATGGGAGCATGGTATCACACCATAAATTGGAGGAGTCCTCAATGGAAGTGAAGACGCAAAAACAAAAATAACCCCTTCATAGGAAGATATTGAATGAACAAATAAAGCGTCTGGCACGCAAAGGCACTAAATGTAGGATTTCAAAGGAAGTCGAGTTATTTCCGATCACAAATATGAACGACCAGGAAACACTTCCATGTATCCAGCAAGCACGTACGCAAGGAAAACCACTCATTGACGATCAAATTCACTCTATAACTCTCATGAAAACAATTTTGAAATTGAGATTCCACCATTTCTATCAGACGGAAAAGTCAATCAATCGGCCCAAACTGTTTCACTGCATTGCAGACGAGGATGCTTCGTAAATATAGATGAAAAAAAGGATGGAGTCCCCAATCGGTAAGATATGTTTCGCGCCAGCCCTAGGCAATGAAAGCAAGGTTAAAAGGGGAACGTATTTATTGGACCATAAAAGCAACACAGGCACTGTGGTCAGACCCTCATTTACGACTGGTGAAAGGATCCAATTAATGATCGATTCTTCTCCTAATCGTTTCTCCCTGCTTCGCGGTGTGACCATAAAGCATAAGAAAGGGCCTGGTCAATTACTGTTTCCTCAACAATCGGGCCACCTGCTATCCCTATAAAATGTTCCCTCGTGATGTGGAAGGAAACTACGTCAGTACCTCAAAACGTGATCGTTCATCATTTACTGTCAAAATTTATGGTCAGTTATATTCAGTTCATCATTGTTTTTAACACATTAAAGAACTATTTCAGACAAAAGAAGGGAGCTCAACGGTTTATGAGCTAGAAGAAAATATTCATATCCGACACCGTTTGAATCTATTCTCGTGAAAGAATCACATTCGTAGCAATGGAGGCCAGGAATGTTCTGCTTCATAATTAATAATAAAAATTGCCGGCCTTGGTGGCGGCGGAGTAAAATTCTCGCTTGCCAAACAAGAGGTCGCGCGTTCTTGCCCCGCCTGGGTAAGTTTCCCCAACCTAGGGCATTATAGTACAAGGTTGTTCGTGCACGTAAATTCTGTTGAAAAAAAACTGCCATGAGGGTGAGAACATCCTAGAAGATAGGCAATGAAAATAATTTTGTTCTTCAAGTGCTCGGCAAACATAAAACGCAACACTGGGCAGAGCCAAATTTCGTCCACTCCATTTTATTGGGAAACTTTCTTGAGACTTCGCAAACAGTGTCAGCGGGGTAAATCCTCATTTGCTAGACACAAGGTCTCGGGTTCGATTCCCGCCTGGGTAGGTTTCCCTATCCAGGATATGGATGATTGGTACTTTTACATAAATGCTGTGTGTTATGAAAACCCCTATTTGAACGAAAAATGAAAAAGCAGGAGCAATTTCCACAATATTTAAATTTAATAGTACTACCGGTTTCGCTTTACAGCATCAAAAGCGAAACCGGTAGTACTATTAAATTTAAAAATTGAGGAAATTTCTCCTCCTTTTTCATTTTTCATTATGTCACGTTTCCACTCCATTTCGCCTGAAACCTCAGATTATATTCCCCTATATATAAGGCTAAATTGTGCTTTTTTCGGTAGTATGGCAACAAATAAAATAAATAAAAAAATGACACTGGTTCACTCGAAAGTATGTCGACGCGTTTAGGCAAGAGACCGCGTCACGTGACATCCTGGGCCTTATCGACGCCAGTGCACCACACGGCGCCCACGGGAAACACAATAATCAAGGAAGCGCCGCGCCGTTTTAATTCCTCCCCCGTCTGGTCGCCTATATCGCCGCCCAAAGAAACCGCTTCCACTCAGACGAGGCGTCCTGCCACAATATCCACTCAGGATACCCGGATTTCCTCAACAACGATGCGACGCCAAACTCCTTGCCCGCAAACTACGCGGCCACTAGATACATAGGGTATGGGTAGTAAGTACATGTAGGGAGCTACATATACACATCTCGAATGAGGGAGTCTAGTTTTACTAAGCGAAATTGTCACAACCATGACAATGAGTAAAAACAGTGGTCACCACCCAATAGCTATTTTCCGTTAAATTACTTTCTTGATCTGTATACTTAATTCAGCATTTAACTTAAAGGTTAAGAGAGTGTAAAATACTCAATTTATGTTTATAATTAATGCTAAATTAAATATAGAGGTCAAGAGAGAGAATAAAACTCAACCTATGCTTATTTTCTCAGAACATTTTTAATCGGCGTTATTAGAATTAAAATTGGAAGTAGGTTTAAGTAGAAACTTTCGAATTTTAATAGAAATTGGTACTCGTAACTGCAATTGTGCGCAGTAACATTTCTTAGTACTTTATCTACTTTTGGTAGTAATGCATTAGTATTAGGGTGGGTAAGTAATTCCATGTAAAGAAAGTTAAATCATGTAATTATCCAAAAAATATTTTTTACACCTCAACTGACAATGAGTACAGCATTTTTATGGAAAATCTTTGAGCTTTTACCTTTTGAAATGAAATCACCACTAAATAGAAGTTTCCGCCACACTTTAAAAAGGGTTAATAACTAATCAAGAGTAAGTGGTCCTAGTAAAAGTAACTTTAAATTAGTAGTCATCAGTTCCGAGTACCAATTAACACTTTTAATGGAATAGCATTATTTACAATATATGGATATTTTCCGGTGAAACGCACTGTTTAGAATATCGTGAAAACATGTAACCAAAAGAAGTATGACCAAACCTGGCTTTGAATGTTTCTCGGGCCGCACCCGATCGAAACGCCGCGACGTTTCGATAGAATAATTTTTCATAGAAACGTCGGCAAAAATGGAGTTCCTCACCCGGTGGGAAGCCTGAGAAACATTCACAGCCACCGTTCGCTGGGAAATAATCAAATCCTTGCATGAAAAAAAAACCTAATTGAATCCCGGGAAATAAAATGTTTCACTATAGAGACGCCGTAGGCATCAAATGGCTCTGAGATATCTATTCCATCGAATGAAAGCCCTTTTATGGGATAATTCAGAGGCTTCATTCATCAACAGTGAGCACGTAGAGCCACCATTTGGAGATAAACAAGAGTTTCCTCTAAAAACAGACACATATCCTTCTGAGCAGCTACAGGAAACCTTATCGGTTAGAACTCCTGCCAGCTCACGTATACATTACACTGAGAACTATTCCACTCCCCCCAACCCGAAACAATGTCCTGCCTGTCATTTTTTCCAACACAATAGATACTCAATAAACAAATCCCCAATCACACCACGTCTCTAATTCTTCATGGACACAAAAATCCTCTCAGCACCAATGCTGCGTAGTCAAGCCATGTTTTTCGTCCGAAAAATCTTACTATCTGGATTATAAACCAGATTGTAGGATTTTACAGGATAGGACCCTTCATATCACCAAATTAGCTAATAATATAATTATTAAGATAAATTAACGGAAAAATGTATCATTTTTCTGCGAAAAAAATTCAGAGCTAAGAAGAAATCCCTCTACTAACGTGAAATTTTATGTTTTCCGCAAGAAGTAATTGATGCAAACATTTTTTGAAAAACCGATTTATATTATTTCTTCCGATTGAGATGACGAATTACTAACAACGGTGCCTTTAAACTACATTATCTCAGAGGAATAAATACTGCTACTTATTGCACTCAAGCTTATACGATAAAATGAAAAAATAATACTTTTCAAAGTAAAGTAATAGCTGGCAGTTGAAAATAACCACTAGACTTCACCGGTATCCTTTTGTACCTCTTTACTCGTGCCTGAATATGATATCACTTACTAATCCATTAATTTATTGGATACCTTCAACTTGGGTAAAATGTTTAGCACAATAACACATGGGCATCAGTGAATTCAAATTTGCTAGTAGATTTCCTTCCCTTAGAAGCGCTTTAGCAGTAAACGATGTAGATGTTTTATTTAATTTTCCCCAGCAATGCATAAGATTGGAATGCTAAGGAAACCGATTGATCCGAAAATGGAAAACTTCATGTGTCGTCTTGATGATAAACAATAGGTTTTGATGGTGAATACCTTCCTGTTTCTGTGCACGCCGACTTACACAGTAAACGAAATATGTTGCTTAATTCTAGCTCAAATTGAGTTACCAAAATAAGGCATGATAACCACGATTTTAAGCATTCATACCATTACATACGTTAGTAGATATAGCATGCAAATTTAACGGAAATACCCGAGCCTTGCAAAATCAATGCTATCCTTGCAACAACTCCAAATTCATGTGACTCACAATTTTTCGTTAATTTATATTCGTACAAAATATGAGATTTTACTTTCACTAAATTCAGTAAACTCTATAAAAGTCGCATTTCTTATTAATAAAATTCATTGGCACCGACTAAAAATTTCATTTTCCCAGTTCGCTTGCCATTGAGGAATCTCAGTATGCCTCACATGTTTCAAAGCACGTTATTTTCCAGCATATGAATAGTTGGCGCTGCTTCTGCTTTCAATTATTTTATCTTTTTAACCCACTTCATATATTTCCTATGTCCGCCGTTTCTATGAGCAGTCCGCGGAAGTGGTGTCATTTCATAACCGCAAGGGTCGGCGCCACCAGGAAAACACGAATCTACGCTCAACTGCCGGCGCAAATGAATGAAACGGAATAAAGAAGCGAGATTTGAAAACAAACTCATTCTATCCAGCGCACTCTATACAAACAAGACTAAAACGTGACTACTGAAGACAAATAATATCAGGGTTTTGTTTCGCTGCGTGGACGTGAGTGGTGATACCTAAACCAAATAATAATTAATTTTCATTTTAGTTAATAATGATAACATTCAATTAATCAATTAGATTAACATTACAATAATGCATTACAAAAACCAAATAATAATTAATTTTCATTTTAGTTAATAATAATAACATTCAATTAATCAATTAGATTAACATTACAATACTGCATTGCAAAAACAAAATAAGAACTAATTTCCATTTTAGTTAATAATAATAACAACATTCAATAAATCAATTACATTCATATTCCAAAATTACATTCCAATCCATAGACAATTTAGTCCCGTTAAGTCTATTATTGGCCTATCAGCAAGTGCCAGTTTTAGCATTTTTAGCACGGTCTTTGTAACATTTCTTTAAAAATTATATCATATCAACATCGTCAGAATATAGCAAAAATCACAGCTTAAAAATCCTTCAATAGTAAAAATAATATAATTTTTATTTAACAGTAATGTTACATACGTGTATATTCAACTGCATTTCAATTCATAAACATTTTGGTCCCCCTAAGCAAAAATTTGTTTGTAATCAAGTGCCAGTTTACACATTATTAGCAGTTTTAGTCGTTTTCGAATTTCGTTAAAAATTATTGTTATTATTATTATTTAACAAATATATCGTTAATTTCCTTTTAATTTCGCCGATAGTTTCCAAATTTTCAAATTCATATTTAAGATTGTTCAATAGTTTCAATACTACCACTTAAAATGGCCTGTTTCCTTTGATCGTGTGGCATCGAGTGATTTTCTTTCGCATTTACCAATCTCAAATTATTACATGGATTATTTTTACTTTTTTTGTAATTTTTATCAAAATATTTCTCTACGATGAAAGTACAATGAAATAGATTATAGAGAGTCAAAATGCAAATGCCTTTAAAATACATTTAATCTCAATTTGCAACGTATTTCTGACAGTTAATAATATAAATACGGGGTCCAGATCAATGCACCAAGTGCCGCATGGCTTTGTGATCGGTGCCTACACCATATGTAAATTCAATGCTGTTAATCACGGTTTCTCTCGAATAGTCGAATTTTATTGGAACGAAAAAATGATACACAAAAATCTTGAATTTACGATACATCTGCCGAGAAGTATATAACATAGAACTTTAATTTTGGTAAAAAGGGTGGAAATTCCTCGTCTAATTAGTTTATTCTTCTATGGAAAGTAGACATTTTCACCAACCTCATATTTTGTGTCAATGTTTTTCCTATAGACAAATTACGAGAAATTTAAAATTAAAAATTTCAATGCAACTTTCGCCTTTTGTGTAAAGGTGGGCGTTAGCAAAAGCTAACAAAAGCCGATACGAATCTCTTTCCCCGCCCTTGGCAATATTCAAATGGGACTTACCGAGCCTATACAACTGGCCGCCAGGATGAGCCACGGTACGTTTTTTTTCACCACCCCCAAGGTCGGCCCAAGAATAAAAGCCGCAAAAGATTCGAAAGATAGCGGTGGTGGTGGGGGGTCTACACCCCTTTCAAACCGAACAGGGCCTCCCCCTCCCTCGCCGAGCACGACTCGATCCCCTTATCCCCACTCTCCCGATCCGAGACGTACCGATGTTTATATTTGGAATTACTCACTCGGTCGGCGGCGCGGCGTTGAGAGACGAAGACTGAGGAAAAGATCACTTGATGGGGTGTGAGAGAGGCCTTCGAGCAATCACGCCGTGACAGCGATATCTTTTGTTCCTTCCAGTATTTTTTTTTTCCTCCCAGACGAAAATCCCAGAGAAAGGCCATGACGAGTTTACTGCAGGGTTTTACCAAAACTCTTTTTGTCGGTGGGTCCCTCAGAATATCGCATGGATCCCATTCGATGAAAATATTCCTTAAGTTACTCTCTTGCTATGTACGAGGGTCGTTCGATAAGTAAAGGCACCTTATATTTTTTCTCAGAATATATTTATTGTAAAGAGTCAGAATTTGGTGACAATATGCAACAACATGTCTTGTCCATGCTCTATTTTTCCACGCTGTACCCATTACGTTCTAAAGGCCGTTTTACACGGTACACAGAATTGCGCAATCTGACGTACGTGCGAAGGCGCAATCAAAATTGCGTCGTGTAAAGCGGTGAATTGCTAGAATACATGCGAGAATGCGCGGATGCGAGGCGGCAAAATAGCCCGTTTTAATTTCGTTCATGCATTCGCGCAATTCCAAGCTGTTTTATAAATTAATGCAGCTCTAACCTGCGCAATACCGTGCCCCGTATAAAACGGCCTTAAGGCCTAGCGCCAACATTCTGGGGGAGCACGTATTCCCTGGTGGTAAAAGCTCTTGTCTTGTTGGCGTTGCCATGCCGAGCGTGGCTGATCATGGAGCTCTGTTTCTGCATCTCGTGAGGCTGTTACATTCTTTACCAATCGCCCAACTTCACTCCTACCAACTGCAGCGTTGCCATTCATTGCACACAAACGTTCATGTGTGGTTACCGCGATTTCTTTTTCTGTTCACAAAAATTCGATAACAGCACGCTGATTTTAACGTGAGTCGTATGTAGACGCCATTTTGACACTGTACTACTGTTCTGCTATCTGCTAGCAGGGCGGCTGCTAGGAATTAAGGCTAGGGGGGTTTACAGGCGCAACTAATACTGCTTGTGGTGTGGGGGGCTTGAAGGTATTGCATACCCGCCAGGGTGAGTGGTAGGTGGCCGGAAATAATTGCGATAAATGGTTCAAAATGGTGTTTTTTACGGTCTTCTGAGGGATATTTTATTAATCGTTACACTATTATATAAGCAATATTAATCCAATTAAGTAAAATAGATTTAACTTAAAAATTTCTGTGAGCTCTGAGCAAATGGCTCCCGTTATCGGTTCTGAACAAGTGTTACCTTTTCATTTAATAATTAGCCATCCAAATTTTTACAACATTTTTATTGACTCGATTTGTTATTTGCTGTCTCGTCTCGTCTCGATGATGAGTGAAATGCGATCCACTTTTTTCCAATATTTTGCATAATGATGTTTTTATTGTAATATTTCTGTTTGTATTGTAATATTGTAATATTTATATTGTAATTTCCAATATTTAAAATAATAATGTTTTAATTACGAGGAATAGCATTGAAAAGTTATGAATTTGACAGATCACATTATAATGTGCATAAATTCCGATTAACACCCCTAATCTTAAATTTTTCCCTGTGAAACTCTTATCACTTTTCCCCCCCGGTTTCAGTTTTAGTCTCAGATCTTGATTCCTGCGCCGCGACGCGCCGCCACCTACGCGTTCTCAGTTATATTCACTCTGAAGCTGAAACCGGTAGACAAGATAGACCCTGTGAGATATTCGAAGCATACTCATTTAACCGCAACGGAATTTTACTAAAGTAGCAAAGGTCGCAGCAGAGGCAATATGAATAACCGAGAACCCATTTATTAAAGCTTCCCAAGCGAATGCCATACAATTCCTTTCCTTTCAAGGAAGTTCAGCACGATGAATGAAAGGCTCCACGAGCTTATTGAAGTCAAGTGCCCGTCGATCAAAGCGCTGCCATTGAATCACTTTTCTTCATGGGCTTCCCGAGTTTCGCAAAAACACTCCCCAGGATGACTCGGTGAGTCTTCCGACCTCGCGCAGGGAAATGGAGGAGATGATAGTTGAAATAGATGATAGTTCGGGGGAGAAAATGGAAATTGCGTAAGGAGACGACTCGTGGCACAGGCGAATTTAGGGAGGGTGGAGGCAAGGCGGAAATAAACCCCCCTTCCCCCAGACGCTTAAAAAATAGACAATTACGTTCGTTTTCTTTTAGATCCCATTCGTTGCTATGATGACCAAACATGACCAAATTTCCAAAAGCACGCCCGATCTCTTTTTTTGTTCGAAAAACTTAGGAGTGAAGCTGTTGGCAGAGTTTTGGAAGGATTTTAATGAAATTAAAAAAAAATTACATTTCGGCAATAGGGGAACTTATACTTCTCAAACTAAAGATATTTTCTACTTTATGTCATGTTCTGCTAGAAAAAATAGTCCGCCAATTTTCGACATTATACCGCACCAATATTAACCAATATATTCTATCAAAAATGGCTTATTTTTCACGACTATCAATTCTTTGTGAGCATACTCACCAAGTTTCAAGTCTCTTCTACAAAAAACGCAATTTTGGAGTTTTGTCCGGCCTTTTCCGACTTCAGGCCACTGCGCGATGGTTCCTACAAATTCGTTTTACTCGAGTTTTCCTGTATTTTGAGCAGTGATTGTTGTATGTGGTTCTTAATAGCAAATATGAGAAGAAAAAAATAATAAAATTCAATAACTCTTGATTAACTTTGTGGTATTACATTATAAGTTTTCCTGGATATCGCACAATTACTGATCTAATTACTAATCGCACTGATGCCACTTCTTTTTAATAATTAATTAATTTTTTTTATAATTTGCGCCTGAAGATGATAATTCATTGAAACCCGAGTCGCGCTCTGTAAATAAGAAGTGGTATAAGTAATTGTGTGATATAAAGGAAAACTTAAGCATGAGAAGTTCGTTTACCTGTGAAAACTTTGTGTTCCCTCCCTCTCAGAAAAATTCTAGATCCGACCTTGATTCAGTGGCGTAGCCAGGGAAGGGTCCAGGGGGTCCGGACCTCCCCCCCCCCCGAAACATAAAAACGCAATTATATTCCTTCATAAAAGAAAACAAAATATTGAAAAATCATGAATTTACAAAATATTTACGTAACAAATGACGTTTTTTCGATTATGAAAAATGTTAAAATTAGTTTAAAACCCACTACTTAGCACCCTGTTTTTCAAAAATTTTCTCCCCTGGTTTTGGACCCCCCCCCCCCCGAACGAAATTCCTGGCTACGCCATTGCCTTGATTCGTGGGACTGCCGGCGTATGAGCGATTGCCATTAGCGCCAGCGAATGGGTCGGAGAGATGGCAATCGAGGTTTTGCGTACGAGAGGAGAGAGAAAGAGAGCTCTCTTCGCCGTGTGCGGTGGGACTAAATTTAAACCGCGAGTCGTTCCGATAGCACAACGGCCGGCTCACGAGGGAGCGGAGGAGTTTATTCATCAGTCTCAGCCCACAGGAGGTGACTCAGCGAAGGGAAACATTCGAACATCGCTGGCTCTGCCTCACTCCTTAGCTCCCACTATTTTGTCTATCAACTCCTCCCAGCCCAAATTTCCTTTTTTCGTAAAGTGAAGCAATTCACTCCATCAGCCAGAAACACCTTGCGTGCTATAGGCGTAATAATACGCAATCCCTCTTTCGAAAAACCGGAGTTTGCCATTTATTAACCAAGCGGTTAACCTCAAAATAAACAAATGACAAACGCAAAAGAAAATTATACTCTTTAAAATGGCACTAAACACCTATTCCTCGCATCAAAGGTTGTTTGTTAAGAAATAACTCAAAAGTAGTGAAAATGGTAGC
Organism: Ischnura elegans; assembly: GCF_921293095.1. NCBI lineage: Eukaryota > Metazoa > Arthropoda > Insecta > Odonata > Coenagrionidae > Ischnura > Ischnura elegans. The sequence continues at coordinate 55,322,467 of NC_060253.1, forward strand.
CAGCAACGGTACGATGGACTTTGTGTCACTAGCGTCGAAGCTGGAAAATAAGTGGAGCTGCACGCGTCGAAGATATCAATTAATTACGGCTCGGCGAAATGAAGATATTTTTCGAGATCGCTAGCATAAAACGAGACACATTGATTCCGCCGATTCCGTCTGCTCGACCTTGCCGCGCGACTTCAAAGACGGAAGCGGTGGGAGATGTGGATTGCACAGCGGGAAAAGCGTAGGTCGTTCTGAGTAAGCTTTTAGTCGGGTTCGAGGACGCAATCGCAGCTGTATGTGATCCCATCGACGGAAGCGCGATAGAAATAAACCGCGACGGGAACAAAAGAGTAACTGTGATGCGTGAATGTTATTAAAAAAAACAAACAACTCCGTTATACCACATACATTTATGGACACAAAAACAGTAAAGTTACTTTGTTTGATTTAATTCAGTGGCGGCGGGGTAACGTCCTCGCCTGCCAAACAAGAGGTCGCGGATTCGAGTCCCGCCTGGGTAAGTTTCCCTTGTTCAGGGCATGGTTGTTTGTGTACGTGTACTTGTTAAATTTGTTGAATACCACGATGTCAAATGGCTAATATGAGCTGTATTCGGTGGTTTTATAAAATAAATAAATAAATAAAAAAAATATAAAAAAATCAATCTTTGGTCTAAAAAACATGAATAAAATTTTACATAGATTATAATTTTCGCATATTTCCCATGATTTGAAATGAAGCACGTATGGGTTAAAGTAATTGAAAATGGTGAAACTGAAGGATAATTAAACCTTTAAAAGTGTAACTATTACTCACATTTCAGATCATAAATTAATTCACATTGACAGAGATTCCGCTCTTAAACTTATTAATTGCCTTTAAAACATTGCATAAGAATGGATGTCTTATGAAATAAAAAGCCATTACTAATATATATTCAGAAAGTTCTAAAAATAAATTAGTAATGCCATGAGACCTCTTAAACGGTAATTAACATAAAAATACTTAATTATATTTTACTGAAATATTTACCTAAAGGTCGTAATGTGAGGAGTGTATGAGGACGCTAGGGGCGCAGCTAGGAATTAAGGCTAGGGGCGGTTTTAGGCGCAACTAGACCTTGAGTGTGTGGTACACCCGCCAGGATAAGCGGGAGGTGCGGAGGGCTTTCCCCAAGAAATCTTTATAAGATAAATGGTTCAAAATGGTGAGTTTTATAGATTTCTGAGGGATATTTTAATAATCCTTACACTCTTCTATAATTATATTAATTAAATTAAGTAAAATGGATTAAACTGAAAAGTTTCTCCCAGATCTGGGGGGAGGGACCTTTTATCCCTCAAAACACCCCCTCGCTGCGCCACTGTGCTTTGTAATTCTCGGATGTTAACCTTATCTTACCACAGCCGCTGATGCAATACTACTCCTACAATTACTCTGATGAAATACTCAACCATTTCCCGATCATTTCCAGTTTTCGGACACACGTTTCCTTCTGGTGGTGGTAATATGACTACATAAGCGGTTCAACATAAGTGATAATATACCAACTATTTCTGAATTTTGATTAAAATAATTGCTTTGGAGAAAAGATCCTTCCATGGTTATAAAAGGAAAATAGAGCTCCATAGTATAACATAAATTCATAAATGCTGGCGGTGGATTACGAATTAGCACAGTGCGAATACGGAGAAATACCGCAGGAATAGAAATGAATACGAAATGAATACTGGGAAGTATTCCTGAGTCTCATCAGAAATACTCTTAAAATATAAATAATACGGAATTATGATAAATACCACAGGAATACTATTGCCGTTTACGACGGGTAACTTTTCGCGGATTCTAAAATGGACAAATTTCCCCAAAAATGGCAATATTTAAAAATAGCTGTCAGCACTGCACTATGAGGAGGATTAATTTTGAAATTTCCATTGAAACCATAACGATAATCGTTTGTAATCATATTAATAATTAATTTATCATTCCAAAATGTCTTAGTTTACAGCTTTGATAACAAAAAAGGAGATTTAGGTAGCTACAGTAGTTACCACCGGTGTGGAAGCTACCATCCTAAAATTTCAATAAAATGCTATGCAAAAAAATTATTAATTTTTATTATCTTACATATGTCTCATTAAACATGACACGTGGAAAAAACGTATCTTGTTAAGTAAATGGAAAAAAGAGCTTATAAGAAAATGCAGCATGTATAACGAGTTTAAAGTTGCAACCTCCTTGGCCGAATTAAAGTCAAATGATGTTGATTCTTAATTAAATTATTCGATAGATGCATATGAAACAACGTTCAATCTGCCGTTGGCAGAGCGCTTACACAAAGCTGGCAATCAGCCAAGGAGAGAGCACGTAATTCATCAATCAAATTTGAAACGGTTTATTGAATTAATGCTGGACGATTCATTTTTAATGGGTTTTGGAGTGTGTTTCACATATTTTTATGGCAGAAAATTCCTCACTGTTGAGACTGAGAAACCTAACTGAAAACGAAACTATAAATGTGGATTTCAAGAGGTGATGCGTAAAATAACGTAGAGACTATTTTAAACACATGCATTTCTTTGACAGCTTGGCACTAACTAATGGTTCATATAACATGTTTACGGACGTCAGAAGCGAAACGTAATTCTGAATTCGAGGTATCCAAAGCATAGCAGTACTCAATACACGTGAAAAAAACACGTGAGAAAACACGTGAAAGCACAATTCAAAAAGTCCACGTATTTTTTGAACAGATCGCGAATATCTAAAAGTCAAGTATTTTAATCTTTGCAAGTAACCTCAGAGTAACAAGCAGGGAATAGCGAAAACGCGTGACGCAAATACAAAATGACAGCTCTACCGCTGTGCCGCATCAACATCATTTGACTTTCATTCCGCTAAGGCGATTAAAACGTGAAACGATGACGATATCTTCTATCTGAAAATTTCAAAATTATTTCTCCTCACAGTTCCGTACTGACGGCTATTTAAAAAAAATGGGTTGCCCTTGAGAAAATTTTGTAATTTTAGAAATGCAGCGATTGCAATGGTGTCTACGTGGGGCAGAAAGGAAGAAAATCCGTAGTTCGGAAGAAAGAACATTCGAGTGCTAACAGAAATAACAAACATGAAAAAAAGTAATTTTGCTATACATTTAATATGTAACTACAATAGAAGTGATTTTCAAATGAATATTTTAAAATTATGCAACGACCACCGCGATTTAGATTCTAAAGAGCAGTCAGAAATTTTTAAAATTATCGGAAACCAAGGCAACACTCTGAAAAACAAATTTTTTTACCCATCCTTTTCCCTTATTTTGGTGTCCGTTTCAAATTTCATTTCATCGTCCGTTAGGCAACTAGGTTACAATAATAAGATAATTACATAATACTTATAACAATGATGATTACTCATTGAAACTTGGGTCGATTTGTGTAAAAAAGTAGTGGTATAAGTAACAGTTAACTAACCAAGAAACTTTATAATGTAATATCACATATTTAGAAATGAGTCCTTATTATAGTATTCTACCGATTAAGATAGGTTTCCATGGAGTACTTAAGAAGCATTCTGGGAGCCTCCCCTTATTTCAAGCAATTTCCATTTCAATTCATAATAAGGTCTTCTGCCTTTCATTCTATCTAAAAATCCCATTCTTTTCCTTCCTCTCTCTCGTTTGTCTAAAATTTACCCTATAATACTGTTTTCACCATCCCCTGCCCACTAAGTACTCGTTCCATCCATACCTTCTGTCTCCTCCGTATATCATCTAAAAGCTGCCTCTCCTCACCCACCATGTCCAGCACTTCGTCGTTCCTCCTCCTCTCCGTCCACTTCCCCTTCTCCATTCTTCGCCACACCAACATCTCGAATGCCTCCAGTCTTTTCTCCTCCTCCTTCCTCAGTGTCCACGTTACCGCGCCGTAAAGAGCTTCACTCCAGATCAGACTCTTCACTAACCTTTTCTTTAAACTCTTATATAATGATTCTCTCATGGGCTCCTTACTGTTGTTCATGGACGCGCCTTTGATGAAACAATTCTCGTAGAGGTGAATGATGAAGGATTTGGTGCTTTCCCGGCGTTGTTGATGGAGTCTTCTCAGGAAATCAGCCGGGTAAGGATGGGCATTGCTGCCAACGTATCAATGGCCTTCGAATGAAGACGCCCTGAAGACGTCGACAGAGAAGGCATTGAAACGCTGGCAGCAATTTCCATCCTTACCCGGCTGATTACCCGTGAAGACTTTATCAACGGCATTCGCCGGGAATGCACCAAATCCATCTTCAATCTTAGGATTGTTGACCGGTTATGATTATGATGATGAATTTTAAAAACGATTGCAATGTAATGTTACGTAAAAGTTTAAGCGTTCAAAATAGTAGATTGAAAACGTAATTAAAAAGTCACAAGTCTAAACAGCAAGGTTATATCAAATACAATTATCTTCCTGACATCCTTACTACTGTATCCGTTAAGAGTGAATTTAATTTCATTTTTGAATACGCAAATACCATTCGAAATTAAATAACATTTGTTTTTCATTCGGACAAGTAATAAAACAATGTATTGTACTCCTGCCAACGCCAGTCATGGGGACGAATGCTTCAACCAGACGGCAGAGCAGCGATGATCCGCATGCCTGACCCGCGCGGAGACAACACAAAGGAAGAGAAGACGTGCGCCTTGGCTCGCCTCACGAGGGTGCTAGCGACCCCGACAACTAGAACTACCCCTCCTGCTCACACCATTATATAAATAGACTGGCGCTCCCTTTACATCGTCGGGACGGCGAGCCAACCATTGCACATTCATTAAGCAAAATAAAATCAATGAGGGCGAGGTTGTGAGAGGGGTAGGAAGTAAAGGCGTGCATAAGACGGAGGCACTCACGCTGCTCTCGGATTGAAGCGTAAATTGTTGGCAGCTCTTCCATTCTTCCCTTGCGGTGGAAGTTTTCAAAGGAGCGTTGCGGTCGCGACAAGAGGGGGACGAGGGGATACAAATGAAAACTATAGTGTGTATACCGCAAGTTGGCGCAGGGGCCGCGAAGTACCTGAGCCGCGAGCAAAGGAGGGGAGAGGAAAGGACCGACAATAAAACTGTATGGGACCGACACAGGAAGCTGGCGGGCAGTGGCGTGGCCAGGGGGGTCCAGGGGGTCCAAAACCCCCTCCGAAATATACAAACACAATCATTTTCCTCCGTAAAGAAAATAAAATATTGAAAAATCAAGAATTTACAAAATATTTATTTAAAAAATTTTTTCGATTATGAAAAGTGTTAAAATTAGTTAAAAACCCATTACTTAGTACCCTGTTTGTCAAAAATTTTCCCCCCTTGCTTTGGAGCTCCCCCCCTCGAACGAAATTTCTGGCTACGCTACTGCTGGCGGGTCCGTTCGCCCGTCCCTTTCCTCCCCCCGACGAAGGCAACCAGCATCTCTAATAGAATTATTAACTTTTTTACTTTCTCATAGCATCTCTATCTAAATAGCATATTTGTAAAGTACTAAAAAAGTTAAGAAGAATGATCTAAAACACGAAGTGCTCCGATCATAAATAACGAAATGGTCTAAAGTTATTTTTTAGCCGTTATGCTGTATGTTTTGTTTGGACAAGAATACCTTTTTTATTAATGTAACGCATATCATATTGAAAAATAAAAATATTTGATGAGCGTGTCCATTCCTGCCTTATTGCAGTTTAGGGTTGAATCCGCAAAATATGCCTATATGCCCTGATTAGGAGTAATTCAGGTTGTAGGAAACATTGTCTGTCCGATAATGGACCGATAGAAGTCGGTCAGCTTATCGCGATGAAACGGTTGAGAGAGATCATCGAAGATGGATGAAACGGACGGAGTGAAGGAGGAGTTATCCTGCAGAGGGAGATAAGAAAGGACGAAGGACTGCACGCAGAGATACGCATGCGCACTCATGAGTACGTCATCTACCAATGATAGGCTCCCTCGATGGATCGATTAATCGAAAACTTTCTCGATAGTTATGACCAAAGTAGATGCTATAAATGTCCGTTTCAGTGATGGCAAGATTTATGCCTATGATTTTGTCATTCACCTCCCCTGTATCGGGACATATGCTATTTTTGGTCTGAATTTCATGGTTTCTCGTTAATTAGATATTTAAAAACAACTTTAGCGATTCATGTGCTTTTAATGATGCTGTTATCTGTCAGGACGCAATGAACAAGTTATACAGTATAACAAACATAAAAAGCACAAACACAATCAAACATAATTAATTTAAATAAATAACAATACATTGAAGTAAGCTATTTGACCTTTCTATTAAGTTTGAGGTCTAAAGAGTTTCTATTAAGGTAGGAAAGAGCGCGGTTTGTAAAGGAGTGGTTTGGAAAGGAGAACGGGTCAATGAGATCTGGAAGGGAATTTATGAGGGATGAGAGGCGGGAGAGGATGGAACGTTTGGTTAGTGACAATCTGGAAATGGGCACATGGAGGAGCGAATGCGTTCGAGTGGGTCTGCATGGAACTTTAAAGGTTAGATTGGAGACTATATCGGGATAGTCTATGGGAGAGTTTAGAATGCTATGTATTAGTTTTAAATCCTTCCCACATTCCCACCCCCACATGACTGCTGCTGTTATTATGCCATGATCAAATCTTGATTTTCTTAACAAACTGAAATCACAATACCAAGAAACACTCAGTAGACAGTTAAAAAGATGGGAACTAAAGTTTCTTAAAAGCCCGCGAAAACTCTGCATAGCGTAGCGTAAAGGCCTGTTTACGCGGTACATTAACACGTACGGGTTACAGTGGCGCCGACTCCATGGGGCCCGAGACCCCTCAAAAATTCGTTATGGGTGAGAGGAAAAAATGTGTCAGGCTCGTCCATTTTCCCGGAGGGTCCAGGTATCGAGATTCGAGTTATCAGGGTTCTAATGTTGATCATATGACTCTTCTAAAATGCTCGAAAAACTTAAAACTCACTACTTATAAAATTTCCCGGGCAAGATCCCCGGTTCGGACCCCCCAATATTTTTTGTAAGTCGGCATCCCTGACGGGTTAATGTCTAAATATATGAACGCGAGAATAAACGCCAAAATGCACCGTGTAACCACCCAACTTGTGCGAATGCGTGCACAGAAAGTAGAACCTGTTCTAACTTGATTAATGCATTCTTACATGTTCAATTCCGGTCCACAAAAATCTTTCACGCAAACAGACATTAACTCGTACTACTTAATGTATCGTGTAAACAGGCCTTGATGCACTAAAAGTTCAAAATCGAAAAAAAGTCGGTTGTGGGGTTTCTGTGATAAACGATACAATAGGGTGGTGTACTATAATTTTTTTTTGCCTAAATCAAAAGATTATTACTCCTGGAGTACGTATTTCACGCTTTTAGATTTTTAAATGACGATATCTATTTTTCGCGAATAAAGGAAAAGTGTAAATTTTCAAGCGCGCGAAAACGCGACGGCTAAGTATGAATGCTGGGAAAACTCCGTGCTACGTAGTTCTGGTTCCCGCTGCCGCAAGTGAGGTGACCTTGGGGCGAGGCTTTGAGCGCTGATACGACGCAGGATGCTAGCAGGTAGCAGAGTACCCTGCAAGCTGGTAGCGCTAGGTTTACATAAGGATTATTATTAATACCTTATCAAACGAAGAAAACTTTCCGACCTTAGGCAGTTTTAATAGGTGATTATTAAGAGACGTTTCTCTGAGCTCTGTGCCTCATGCATGCATTGGTAATCTCAGACGATGTAAAACTCCTATCTAATCGTATAGAAACTAGGTCCCTGTGACGTCACATTGAGTGGCATCGCATGGGCGCCAATCTGGCCTTTTTCAGATGAGGATAAAATTGACCATTGCCATTCGCCAAAACGGTATTTCTAAAACTAAATAATTTGTATATTATGGATACACTAATGGTGGGTAACGAATCGCAATCAATGCCTTTCGTTTTCTTTGATGAAGGAAACTACCCTATTGTACTCAGCGGGGAAAATCATTCGTGAGCCTCCGAGAGCATTGGAGAAGCTGGAAGTGCGCGTGGATACATAACGGGAGGACGATCTCCTCAGCCGGTTGGCAACAGTAGAAGCGCGAGCGATACGGAAGGGACGTAAGAGAGAAGGAAAGGTTGCTACAAAGGAAAAAGAGAACTTCCCGCTCCTTTCTTCCCCACTCCACCCCTAACATTCCCTCCCCTCCCCCTCCCCGACTAAAAACAAACATCCACACCGCTCGCGGCGTCGCCATATTGTCCGGCTTTCCGATTGTGCATTCAGATACACTCCGGCCGGGATTTTAATAACGGGACGTTTTGTGAAAATATTTCCCCCCCCGTTCCCTTCGCTCCCCGACTCGACTCCTCAGCCAACCAGAACACCTTGAGGCGATGACGTCATTAACGTCTGTCGGAGTCTTTTTATGGTACTCACTTACTTTCGCCTTCACATGATTATTCCCTCTTCGTGTGTCTGGCCGCGTGTTTCGCCCAATAGAGTTTATAACTACAGCAGGCCTAAATATTCTCCACTCACGCGATTCCACTAATTCCCGCCGGTCGCCGTAAATAGTGGCGCTCCAGTCGCTAGGATACCGACGGCCCTGCTTTTCTGTACTAATGACCACATCCAATTCGAGTTGAGCCACTTGAAGTCGTGGTGAAAGGAACTAAAGGCGCCAAACATAACTCCATTAATTCCCGCCGGTAGCCGTAAATAGTGGCGCTCCTGTCGCCAGGATACTAGTATATCGATAGCCAAGTTTTGACAACACGTATCTCAAAAATAGCACCTTTTCAGGAGAGCTAAAGAGAAGATTTATATTTTCAATTGTACGCTGAAATCAAAAACCAAAATTCATAAAACTGGAAAAGAAGCATACATTTGCAAACAAAGAGTTGTTTCTTGCGTGAATTTTATTCTTTAAATGTTATTACACTTTGTTTAAGATATCTGTCTCAAACCGACCAAATTTGAGATACGTGTTGTTAGAACTTAGCCATCGATACAAGAATTAGCCCACAAGAGATACACTAAACGGTGACTTCGATCACTAACACTATCAGCGAAGATATTACCATGATTAAACAATTAAATTTGCCGCGTAGCGTTTCTTTTGAGGGAAAATACGTGCATTGACAACAACCCTACCGACTGGAGCGCCATTATATACCGTGATCGGCGGGAATCAATGGAGTCGCGTGAGTGAAGAATCATGTGTACTATATTTATGTTTGGCACCTAGAGTTCCAACTACAACAATTTTAAATGGCTCCACTAGACTTAAGTGTGGTCATTAGTAAAGACAAGCAGGACTTTCTCTTATCTAGTCACTAGGGAGGAAGACTTTCTCTTATCTAGCCACCAGAGGAAGTAACGACTGTTGATAGAGCCTTAGACCATATAAGAACTTAAATGGTCTAAGGATAGAGCTAAAAACAATCGAAGGCCTCTAAAATCGTTTTGACGATTTATGCACTTTCTGAGCAGCGATTAGTCCAATATACTGCTAAATAGTCTTGTCCTTAAGCCCCGTTCGCAACAACTTAACCAGACGTAATTTGACCAAATATTCCCAGACGAATGGCTGAAACATTACACCAACCACAGCCTTAACTTTGCATAAATTTTAAATAGATTTTGATGGAATTTAGACAGATAAAACGACGATCAATACACATCACTATCTTTCTTTGTGCATCTTAATTTCAACATAAACTTTTGATTTGCTCGGACAATGACTACACTACGTCGAGTTCCGCCGTTATTATCTACCAGCTGGCACTTTTCCCAATTTTTCTAATTCTAAGTAGTTGCGAATTCTAAGTATTTAAGAAGTTGCGAAACTGGTTATAGATTGGAGTGGTAAAGACAGCGGAATTCTATACTATATTTGTAATTTTCAGTGATTAACAAGCACTGTTATCTAATAATAAAACCTCAGCTTTGTAACTGCTGCTCTGGGTATGAAAAACAGGTTTAGCACAGCAGGTTATTGTGATATTATAATTTGTAAAAAAAAACTTTATAATTTTCTGTGGGTAAACTAAACCGTATAATTAATACTTAAACTTAATAAAACACCAGAGATCAATAAAGTTACATGACTATATTATTCTAGATCAATTATCTCTTCGTTCCATTCCGAGTTTCAAAATAAAGTGGAATTACAAAGTTATCTCTACTTTTCATTACCCCAAAAAACACTGGACACTGATCTAGTTTTCTTTATACCATGTAACGAAGGTACGCCGGATGGAGACCTGGCAGCTATACATCTGAATTCCTCAAATTTATACATGATTTAATCGATTACTTCTCCTACAATTAGCAAGTAATGCGTTAAAATCGTTTAAAACGGAGTGACTTCACTATGACGGTTTCTTAAAAAGTAATTTCTTTAGATATCCTGAGAAAATTTCGCCATTTTCCACCGTCTAGATATGGGTATAAGGAGATCCTAGTTCAGTGACTCTGTTTAAATTCTTTAACGAAGAATCAACTAAGGTCGCTGTTTGCAAATTAAATATGAATATGTAATTTAGACTATATACTCTCACGAAGTCCTGAGTCAAATTCGTTCGACAATATGGAATGAGTTATCAGACACTTCTTTGTTGTAAAGCGATAAACCAAATTAAATATGAATGCGTCAAGTAGACAATCGTATTGAGGACATTCGCGGGTCATCGTGGAGTAAAGATCATGAGGAAAGAGATGAATTATTTTCACAGGAGCTTAAATTGCATTCGTAATAACTCTTTGGATAAAAATGCATAATATGACGCAAGGCAATTTTCATTTAAAGAAGCGACGATGAAATATCAAACGTTAACACTTCAATATCATGGGAATGCGTATGTTATTCTACTTGGTTACAAATATGACCCCTCATTCACCAACTATGACCTTGGCTGGTGGCATGAAATCATTATGCGTGTCACCAATTTCCAGAACGACCTCAGAAAGCTATGCTTTTTATACAGAGAGATTAATTCACGCCAGAATCTAAAAATAAATAAAAATATCACAGACGCCTGCTTAAAAAATACTGCAGATAAAAAACAATTCCGAGAATGAAAAACAATATTTACAGATAAAGCTCTATCTTCTCAGAGAATATTCATAGTAAACTAGAAAGAATTTCAAAATCAATTATGTTATTTTAACTACGCAGCTTTTATGCAACAATAATTTAAAAAATAAAGTGTTTTAATTAAAACATTGAGGACTAATCTTTAGTTTTTTTGTTGAGTTTGAAAAAAACTTGTTTTCCGGAAACTTTGTAATAGACTGATGAAATCGAATTTTAGGTAAATATATACAACCATTGGTAGCTGACAAATATTACGTTTCAAGTCCACAAAAGAAGCACTTCGTGTACAAAGATGTTTCTCTGGAACTGAAAAGAATGCTTTTTAATAATGAAAACTATTCAAAACTGCCATTTAAAAATAAAAATTTCAGAATCTACCTATCAAGAGGTCATAAATTAGAAAGTTTTGAAGTGATGTAAGTCAGGTGACAGATTAACACTCCGGTTTTATTACCAATTTACCTTTTATTACATTAAAAAAAATCAATGTCTGATAAATTATAAAATATATTTAGATAAATTTTGATTCATACATGTGTCCTAGCCATGAAAAGAGCACTGTTGCTTTTGTTTTCTCAAACGAAAACAGCAGAAAACTCAGATTTAATTTGCTTTCAGCCGTAGTCCGAGAAATAAAACTGCAGGATTCTATCATCATATTTCCAGAAAAGGCGTCATAGATTTAATAAAAGATTGGCTCGCAGAGAAAAATATCCTAAGCTACTTCAAAAACATAACGCAACACGTATAAATGAATAATTAGGAAGAGATACTGGGCCGGTTTTCTAATGTCTGGTTAAAATTTTTCTTGGCATAAAAACTGGAGTAAAGTGATCCTTGCGTTTAAGAATATGAGTTCTACGAAACGTTATTGTGAGCTACCTTTTTTTACTGTAACTCACAAAAATTCTCCAGCTAAAATTTTGGCTGTAACATGTCCCGGTTAACGCTAACTAGACATTATAAAACCGGGCCTAAGTCACATAAAGGTAAAAATCGAGATGGAATGATTGATCGATTAAAATTCTATCCTATTCTTTAAAACAGGAGCGCCGGATACCCCTTCGTGGCCAATTTTTCAAAACCAAATCCCTGAAAAAATAAGACTTCGAGAGGAAAATTGAACATTCCAACCAGGTTGGCCCGCTCCGAAAATGGTGAATGATGACAGCACGAAGATATTTGCGGGTAGGCGGGGGAAAACGCCGGTGGAATGTACGAAAAGTGTCAATGGCTTGAACATTCTTCGGTAGGGGGACGAAAATTTATTGGAAAAGCGGACGTTTCGGTGGAGGAAACAAAACAAAATCGTGGGCCGTCATGATTTTCGCAGCGTTCCGTATCGTCTCTCACGGATTCCCTTTCGTCAATTATTTTCCGCACACGCAAACCTTCGGACGAATTTCAGCCGTGATCAACAATATATAATTTTTTTATCCACCAACACAACTTTTTGAACATTTTTCTTTCTTTTATTTTAGTTTCTTTATTTTTTGTATCGGCATAATACGAGTCACGGAACGAATTCGGATTTTTCTCTTACTACGCGACGACCTTCAGACCAGCCAGCCAACCTTAAATTGGTTTATTTTTTTATCTAACTTGCGAAGCTCCAATGCTCCAGGCCTAAGCACATTTAGGTTTAGAGAATGTATCCGTCCGCCCGATCAGTAGTGTACTGTCTTTCTTCGCATCGAATTACTGGTTTAAGAATTGCGTTATCATTTTGAAAATTTAAAGGTATTAAAAGCAGGACTTTACCTACTAATTTAACTACGTAAAAATTTACCTTCTATATTCATAAATATATATTCGAACTTCCCCAAACATTTTTTAAATAAATTAATAATAATTTAAATGAATTAATAATTTGAGCTCTATTTATAGGTTTTTATTAATACCATTAGATATTTTGAAGGAGGCGACCGACAGGTTAGGTCATTTGCACCATGAGGGAAGGGTAGGTAAGGAATAGTGGAGAGAAACCCGGCGTCGGCATTGGCCTGCTCTTAACGAAAGGCGCCAAGGAGACCACGGCTTAACGTCCCATCCGAGGGACGGAGTGTTGTCCTTAAAATGTCCTCCACGCAACATTCAAGCAGGGATCGGGCAGTCTCTGAAAATTCTCTGCCACCGCTGGGATTTAAATCCGAGCACACGGGTAGGGAAGCCAACACTCTAGCCACCACACCAACCCGATACCCTTAAGGTCATTATAATAATAATTCAGTGGATAATCTTAATAAGGAGTCTTTCCCTATTTTGTTTTCAAACAAAACCATGCATTTCATCAATGAAATCTGCCCCTCAGAAAATTCTTACCTGAAATAACCTTCATTCACCCTACCCATTGAAGCTACACTTAAGTGAATGGTATATTGCGGACTACTATTCTTATGAACGACTTTAATTTTTCTTGGTGAATACTTCTGACGAATATTTCTCGGGTTTGCATCCAGGTTAATGCTTTTATACAAGCCGACGTTTCGGGAGACGACTTGTCTCCCATCCTCAAGGCTGTGTTATTTCTCCTAGTTAGCCATCAGCCTCAAATATTGGGAAACGAATGCTTCTTACCACAAGATTTCGAGTTAAAATTTGTGGATCACTTCAAAAGAAGCAGCATAACACAGCCTCGAGGAAGGGAGACAAGTCGTCTCCCGAAACGTCGGCTTGTATAAAAGCATTAACCTGGCTGCAAACCCGAGAAATATTCGTCAGAACTATTCTTGTGGATTACGTACATTCTGTGGTACATATAAATTGGGGTTTTTTACTGTGAGCCCAGTCTAATAGTCGGAAAATGATATAAATCCCGAGTGACTTAAATCTTTCCGTAAATCGAATTACGCTCAGCGCAGACTGCATGAATGGAGGAACGCGAGGCGCGTGATTAAGGCATGAATGACCCACGGCGGTCCGTTGATAATGAAAACGAGGCGTCGCGCCGGGGGAAGGCACGGATGGGAAATTAACGGCCATCACCTTGTAACTGATTTTGCGCATCGGCGCCATATTGATCCGATCTATTTCGAGACCCGTGCGAAATGCAAGGTCTGGCCGGTGGCTGGGAAGGTCGTCTGATTTTATTTCTTCTAGTTAGCCATCAGCCTCAAATATAGGGAAACGAATGCTTCTTACCGCAAGATTTCGAGTTAAAATTTGTGGATCACTTCAAAAGAAGCTACATTGGACAGGACCCTCTATAAATTTTGGCCGGAATAAGATTACTAGGGCAAAGTACCAATATTCGCACCCCAATAAATAAGGAAAACTTATCAAGGATACTTATTTCGTGACTATCCACGGACACTACTGCAGGAGAGGCTCTCCGGGCCTGCAGCGTAGGTGAAGTGCTACCTAGGAATGGCATAAGTTTATACATATAAAAAAAATACGGTATGGGTCATAGAGTCTCTTCCTAGGTAAATATTTGAACTTAGTTTTACATAAATTGTTCCACTCTTGATGAGATATTTTTCCATGGCACAAACTCTGGTTTTGGAGATAACTTAGTTTTACGATTTTTTTATTACAAAATATTATTATTAATTTGCTTTTTAAATTTTTCCTTTCAATTTAAAATACTACAGCTCTAATTCATCTGCAGGGGTGCTGTATTATGCGTAAAGTGTTTTAAGTTGCAAGTTACCTAAGATACATCTTCCTTTGCGGAGTAAAATGATGAGGATTTTTTTCGATCTCAGTGCAAAAACATAAAATACCAGCCTGAAAAAATTGACATGAACTATCTGACGTTGAACAAACACGCTTTCTTTTGATGCATGACCTATCAACATGGATTTATTTCTTTACTAAGATAAAGCACTTCAACTCATTTCCCTTTAATTATTAAACGGAATGTAGGCGTCTCACGGTGAGGCCATAAGGTGTAAATGTTGTCAAAATTGTGTCTTAATTATAAAAGACGTGTCAGAATTGCTCAAAACTGGACTTATTGACACATTAATGATTCAGAATCATTACAATTACTGATTTTGTCATAACATTTTCATGCTCGAGCAGAGTGACATGAAAATCATCTCTTCGCACCTAAATTAAGAGACATGACTTACCAAGCATGACCTCCAGCTAGACAATACAGAAATTCTGAAGAAAAATCCTCGGCTATTTTCATTAGGTTTCATCTGAGCCTGATTAGTTCTGATTCAAACCAGATTAAATCAGATGAAATACAAGTGTATAATTTCCTTTCACTTATTTCTTATACCTTCTTTCAATGTATTCCTTAACGTTGGCAAAAAAAATTTCACATCATTCTTAGACCTATACTCTGAGACGTTTATCATCATTAAATCATTGATATCAATTACAAGAAATCGACTTAACTTACAGGTACCTCTGGCGTATTCTTTACAATGTCTGAGCCTCATCTCATTCAATGGACACATAAGCAAGCTATTATGGTTATTATTATTATTGTTGATGGCCACTAGCTACATCCCAACTCCGGGTAACACATTTTAAGATAAAAAATCAACATTTATACGAACATGAAATTATTTTTATTTGGAGAAAATAACAACTAAAATGAAATAAAAAAAGAGAACTGATGATAGGATGAAGATATTTTTTATCCTTACCTGAATCGCTAAATTCACTATTTAAATGAACCATTTTCTTCGTGCATGGATTAAGGATCAGACTTCAGCTAAAATTTCATAACGAAGCAGAATGATGCGTCCCATGAAAAATGACTAGAGTCATAAAACAGAAATGCAACAATGTTGCTCACAAGGGCGTTCTTTCTTTCATGCATGATCTTGTTCGCCACCATACCTCGTGTAGCCAGAACTCCTTCCGCAGTGGGCCGTTAAAAACGGACATAAAAAAGCATAAAAACTGTCATCAACCGAAATAAAGAGCGGCATAACGGCATTAATACATCGCAGCTGGTTTCCGGATTCATCTTTATGGGAAGAGACTTTTTCTAAAGTGCTACAGAATGCATTCCGGCGACGGCGTCTGCCACTGACAATGTCACAACGGGAGAACAGCTCGCACCGTGTAACGTAGTCCCGTTTTAGAACTTCATTCCATAAAGTCCTCATTTTCTATTCACCGCGCCTTTCTCAAAACTTCCGACCCATAATGACCCACTTAAACTATTATATATCTGTCTCCTCCTCTCATCCTTCCAGAATCTTTCTCGATAATCCCTGGCGCCCTTCCCTAAACTTGTTCGTTATCTTCTCAACCCGGTTACATCCCAGTAAACACCAGATTGGCGTTGGTAACAAAACCTCCAATGAGTCACAAAGCACTTTCATGTTTTTTTCCATCAAAGGAAAGCAAAGTTTGTATAAGAAGGGAATGAAAACTTAAATAACAAATTAACTAATATTTGAAAGCTACGTAACTACGAAATGTATTAAACCCAGGAGCATGATTATCAAATGGAACTATTAAATTACAAAATCATTTACTTAACCTGCTGGACGTCATTTGACGCACTCAGAAATTGAAAATTTCAAATAATTACAAGGAATGGGTAAATGATATATGTTAGCTGCAAGTTTGATCTAGCTGTCTGTGTTAAATAACTAGTAATTACATACTTGTAATTAATTTATAGCGATGGACAATCAACAATATACGCTGATCATGATGGTGAATGCAATCGACTATCACAGAATGAAATAACAATGGTTTTTCATGGTAATTATAATAACAATAACAATAATAATAATGCCTACCAGCCCAAATTAATAGATTTTTCATTAATAGAGACCTAATACGGCCCCATAGGTATTATGAATACTAACCAGAAACTGTGCTTGAAAGTAGTTCGCATAAAATCGTTAATGATTTTTCAATCTAAAGAGATAAAACTTACGCCTATATTAGACTAGATATGATAGTGACTGACAAGAAAAATAGAACCTCTTATATGGATCACATTGCAGAAATATTTTTCCCATAACATCGATAAACATAATAAAAATAGACATGTATCATTGTTTGTCAATAAAAATAAAAATAGCATGAAATATTGAACAGGCTCTCATTGCACCTATCGTAACCTCTGATACCGATATCGTCTCTTAATAAATTCAAAATAGTGGTAAAGTTTTCAATCTAAATCCAAACACGAAAATAAAATTGCAAAAGGCCATAATTATTTCACATCACGGGAAAATGTTTCAATTCAGCACAGCAATAAGGAGTTACTTTGGTGCAAACCGCACTCTTGAACTAAAGCTCAATTAAAACTGGATTTAATGAAAACATAATAATAACAATGATAATAATTAGCAATAATAATAATGTATTTTGGACCAATTGTTTTGACCATCAAAAGCTACATTCAAACCGAATGAATTGTTTCATTCGCACTCCATTAAAATGCTACTTTTTTAAAATGATCTCGAATTCAGTGGAACTAGCTGAAGAGAACTACTTCAGATCATATATTGATATCTCTATTTACCCAGTCAGCCCACACTTTTACCCTCTGATTTTCTGATTTTTTCCATCTACCACAGAACCGTTTTTTTCGTCATTTTTCTATTATGTCAACATCTACATAATACCCCGCAAGCCGCCTAAAAGGCGTGTGGCAGGGGGTATTAGGACACCAGCCGTTTACAGCTTAGTGTTGCTAACCCTTTGTTCCTATCCCTTTCTTTCCTTACATGTGAATTTATTTGAATGCTTGCGCTTAAAGCGTCGTGTGAATGAATGAAGTAGTATTCTTCTATTTATATATTTTATACTTCTATAATCTCTTAAACAAAAAAATACCGCTTTCTTCCTCCTAAGCTAAAGTTGGATCGAAGGCATTTGTGAATTTTGTAGTTGGGTATGACGATGTGAGACATTAACCAAACCTTATTGATATCATTCAAGAAATTTTCACATTCCTATTGATAAAGAAACTTATCCCTCATAAAAGGGACCAATCTTAAGCGATATCACAATAGAATACTTTTTAAATACCAAAGCAAAAAAGACAACACCATATAACGGAGTTGCATGACTTGCTATTGTTTATGTCTGCCAAGTAATCAGTGCCACGTACTTGACTCTACATTAATCCACGGCAGTAAAAAATATCTAGACATCCATTTTGCTGGTCCTTCATTCCTAGATTTGTATGTGATCTCCATTGCAAGTATCGCGAAATATTAAAATTAATTGTTGAAAGGGCATAAATACACAAGGTTTCATCGGAAAGGTCTAGACAGTAGCTTAGCGTTCGAGGGGGGGGGGGGGGGGTTCGGAACCCCCCATCAAAAATATAAAAACACAATTATTTTTCTTCATAAAGGGAAACAAAACAATTAAAGGAAAAATCATGAATTTACAAAATATTTCTCTAGCAAATGAAGTTATTTCGTTCATGAAAAGTGTTAAAATAAGTTTAAAATCCATTACTTAGTACCCTGTTTTTCAAAAATTTTCCCCCCTGACTTTAGACCTTCTCCCCGAGCGAAATTCCTGGCTTTGCCACTGGGTAGATACACTAAATATTGGATTTAACAACACAATCAGCGTCTTTATTTTCGATTGGCAAAGGGAAATAATTTTCCAGGGCACGGAAGATCGTCAAGACTACAACTCTTTAAGGCCCACAACGATTCTCGTTAGCGGAAACGAGACGCAATTAAGCTGTCACTTCAAGCAGGTAACAGAAGGGACAATGAATAGCTTTGGAGGGAAGTGAAAGGGGAATGTAGCAGCTATTTCTAAGAATGGACCGTTTGGGAAAAGAGCCAAGGAGACCATGTAAATATCCCATTTATCGGAATAAACATTTTCCCGAACATCCTCTCCAAAGAGCCTCCAGGGAAAGAGGAGTGCCTAAAGAAAAATAGGAGCTCTTCTGAGGAAAAAAGAGATTCCCGATCTATTTTAGGAACGCATCTTTTGTAGGAGAGGAGCAAAAATGAAAATTGCCTATAATTAATCTATATATATAATATATTATCTATTAGATAGGAACCACTTCAACCGATGCCAAACAGATACATATATGCCATGGAGTGATACCAATATAGTTATTACTCCCCGATGATTAACGAAACATTTTTTATAAACAATCCAATTCATGATGCTCACAATATTCGGCTGACCACCCAAATTTAACAGATAAGAGAAATTAGTGAACATTTTTTAATTACAACGATGACTTTTTTAAATTTTACTTTCGTTGATAATAAAAATAAATCTAAGGAATTAACCTCGTAAAGTCAGATTTTAAAAAATGCGAAAGCTTACTCACAGGGCACTTCAAGTCACTGGATTGATATCAGATAAAGAAAATATTAAAAATAGAAACGGGAGTGTGCGTGCCATATTACCCGCAGAAAAGTTCGTATTTTATGTATAATACATATGGCCAAATGGACACCATTGAATAAAAGTAAAGGATGGGCAAGCATATGGTATGCCAAAGAAATCAAGAAAAACACCTATTTAGAAATTAGTACCGAATGGTGCTGAAAACATTAATATTTGCTCATTTAAAAATGCGCGAATAAAAATGCTATCCCTTTAATACGACAATTTCTTCCAATTTGTTCAAACACTGAATAGTGGCATTGAAGCGAGATTTTTCATCCATAATTGTCATAATCCAACTTACTTTCTCTGCCCGCTGCCATTTTGCACGTCCCACAGCCAATCCTCAAAGATCATATCATTACCTGAAATAGAATAAGACAGTAGAATATTATTAGAGGCATAAAAAGCACAGAAAGAAAGCAACAAAGCTACAGAATGTTGTAAAACCACAGTATAAAAAACTTTTCCTAACATTTTTGTTCTCAAAACGCAACATAAAAGGTAAAATTTGACTGAATGCAATGACCTACCAAATATTAATAAAAAAATTATTATGAAAGATGGGCATACTAAAGAAATTCGCTGTTACGTATTCCAGTAATCACTGATACTGTTACCAAGCTGAAAGTAGGTAAGATCTCTATACTAAGAAATAAGTTGTTGTTTGGTAGGTATGAGACAATATTTCCTGCATCAATATAAGAGGAACTTGCAACAAAAGGTGTAACCCATAATCACAAAATGAGGGGCAAGGAATGAAGAAAGATTGTAATGGGTGCCAAAGCTGGCAGAAGGCTATAGAGCCAAGGAAAAGGAAAAAAAAATGACTTAAACAAATAATCGTTCTACGTTTACATTTTAAGAGAATGATTTTTTTGGGCTACGTCCCCATAATTGCAAAAAATAATGTGTACAAAAGTAAGCCGCAAAGTTGCGGTCTTTAGAAGGCAGGCTCACACAGACACCAAACTCCACTATTGCCGTGGCTATAAAATTAATTTGGGAGATAAAAGCGGTAATTTTTTTAACCTTAAGATCTTAAAGCAGAAGGCCCCGAAAAAATCCTCCCTAAAAAATAAAATTACTTAATTACTTCTAATTACAAGTAATCGTTTCTCATTACGGAGTGTATTTCTAAAGGCTAAATTTCACCATTTTTTTCATTCCTTATGAGGGACAGCTAAAGTGATAGCTCCGATGATGGCGAAAAAAAATGTTCGTTTCACTCGATAATTTTCCGCGGTGGCTCGAGGGATGGAAAACCCTTTTTTCATCACTGGGCACGTCTTTTCTTCCGTCGCTGAAACCATATTTGGCACTGTCCTTCAGCAAATCAGAACGCATGGCCGCCAACAGCGATTGCAACGCCACAATTGACTTTAAATCGAACGACAGTTATAAATACGGAAAGTGAAGGAAAAAAGGGACGGTAGAAAATCACCGCGTGATTCCGAAATTGATAGGTCGAGCAATCATATCATTGGTCCCTGAAAAGCTATAGTTGGATCTATCACTCAGAGGGATTGAAAAAAAGATTGTGTGGGCGTAGCCTAACTTCCGGGTTGTCGTCCGCGTCGATTCATCTTCGAACGACAGTTTCGCCGGCGTTGCAGCAGGCGTCTTCAGGTTTTAAGTGTCGAATGCAAGTTTTTCCGTCTTATACAGGCCTTAGTTTTGGCCAGGTGGGTCCTCATTGTTCGGTTTGTGGAAGGATAATATTGAAAGAGCCAAAACACCTCATTTCAGCAGGGAGGACGGCTATAAATTCTCCAACACCTGGAAAAACCTTCCCCAAACCGACCTAATAAGATGGAAAAAAATTGCATGTGCACTTCCAATCAAGCCAAAAGCAAGGGCGCTCGTCTCACAGCTACACAAAATCCATTATTAATCAATATCTGGAACTGTAACGAAAATATACCGACTACACATGCTCTGCCTAAACATATCACTCGCCTATGAGTCTTTCGTATGTCTTTCCTTCTTCCGTTCTTTTGTTATATAAAATATTTGAAAACATTTTAAAAAATCGATAAGATACATTAAAAAACCAATATACAAAACTCATGATAATTTTGAAAAACTAAAAAAAAATGAAAATAAAATAATAAAAAAGATAAGCACTTTAATCTAAACACAAAAAATCAAAAAAAGGCCTTTATGGTAATTAAAACACAAAAAGGTGCGCCAGTTATTTTTTTATTTATTGTTGTTCCAGTTATTTTTTAAAATTTTGTTTTCCTAGCTTCAATTGTTCATTCACGTCATATTTATTTTTATTTTTTTGTCACAGCATTAGTAGTGGTGGCATTTTTGGCTACCGGAAAAATCCTTCAAGTGCCTTCAGCGCATCATCTCATCTCCTCGGCATATGCACTTCAAACTTAAAAACACCGGCGGAACTGTCGTGCGAAGATGAATCGACGCGGAGGACAATCTCGAAGCCAAGTTCCGCCTACTGAAACACTCCGCGGAAGCCTCCATCAAGTAATGATCGTGTGATTTAAGCTTAAGTTCAAAGAAAAAAGGGCCAATAAACTCCCCAAAAATCGTCCATCGCTGCTGATACACCTCACATGCTGGGCGTGGCAGTGGCGGATACAGAAAAAACTCAAGGGGGGGGCGCAACATATCTTGAGTTGTCTTTACTTTTATCGTAATAAAAGATGATCAAGTCACAGGCAAAGTATATGAAAATTTTATTTAAAGTGATTATAAACATGTAAAAGACAATGCCATCTTATGATATAAGAAAGTTACAATAGTGGTTTTACAATGTTCGGCAATACAAGCGGACCCGCAAGGGGGGGGGGGGCGCGCGCCCCCTGCGCCCCCATCTGTATCCGCCACTGGGGCGTGGTCTACTACAATGGGTGCTTTCCATTCATCGACATATGTCGACACAAGTCGACTTGTGTCGTGGTTTTCATTTTCCATTCTGTGTGTTTCCCCGACTGTTTTGACACAAGTCAACAAACGATTACTCGCAAGAATTGGAGAGTTTCCGTCAGTCGACACAAGTTGACGCGTGAGTCGCATGAATGGAAAGCACCCAATAACAATGCGTCCACTGGGGTGTTTCAACCTGCGATGGCAATAGAAACTAACCGAAAGTCAAGACCAGTAAAGTTTCAATAGTTTCTTCCCCAGGAGCGAAACGTGGAAACGAAATGGATTTAAACACGGGGAGCTTAACTCAGGATCGAAACTAAATTGGAAATTTTAGGTACACGAAAAGTTTCGTCCCGGATCGGAACTAAACTCCTCGGTCATTTTAATTTCGTGCGGAAACGAAACCAAACCTAAGCCTCGTATTTTCGTTTCCCTACGGGTCGAAACAAAGCATTTTCGTTTAGTTTTACTTCAGCCATCCCTGGTTTAAACTGGCCATGGCTGGGGACACTTCTTGGGGGCAGTCACCCCAGCGGCAAGTCTTCATAGGCATCTCGATTTATCTCCGAAGGACAGTGACGCGCGGAACATAACAGCCTAAATATTTGCCCTCGAGTCTCCGCACGTGGAAGTAACGGTGGCACGATAAAGGAAAAAAGGAACACTCCAGTTTAATCTGCTTGGGTAACCAGGGGAGGGACAACATTGACTCTGAGGACCAAAATATATGACCTCGGTCAACGGCGAGGAGTGGCTCCTGTTGCAATGAATGATCTTCGTTCCACCTAACATCTGCTATGAGAGTAATAACGGTGCCCAGTAGCACGAGTGTAGTATAAGTACAGTTTTCTATTGGAAATAAATAAATAAAACTTTGTAAGGTTCACCATTATTTTAATATGGGCACGGCCCGGGTTTCGTAACGTGGTTACATCTTCAGGTGTGAACCTTACAAAGTTTTATTTCTTTATTGCTAATATGGAGACGTTTCACAAAGTAAAGCCTGAAGTTATCAGTTACAGTTTTTTAAATATTAAAGCTTCAATGAAAACATGATTCATTTCAAACCTTCCGCGTGAACGGCTGAGATTCACATCAATTTCCATGAGAAAAAAATCACATCGACTGGGAATTGAACCACGGTCTTTTGACTTCCCGGAAATTGCCATTGGAAAGAAAGAATCTGTATAGCGTTGTGGTCGGCGCAGTGGCCCGGAAAGTCAAGGGTCCGTGGTTCGATTCCCGGTCCAGGGGAACGTTTCCTCATTGCATTCAATGGGAATGCCCGGAACCGAGATCACGGAAATCAATTGCGCCTTCTATCCATCCACGATGCCTGGAAATAAAGAATGAGGATCTCTCGTAAAGGCAACTTGCGCGCAATCACGCCGCATTTAGGCATTTTGGAACATAACGCAACAGTAGCAAAAAAATCAAGTAAATTTTTTTTAAGTTCATTTTATATTAAATTGGAAGACGTCTTCTGCTTTAAAAAATGTCAGTACTGTGGTCTCTGTTTATTCCATAATTTGAAAATGTAATCGTTTTTTTTTTCAAATTTAAAAGTGAAAAAAAAATCATTTTTAGCCAGATTTTTTCGATTTCAGCCCTCTGTGCGCCGTCGTGCATCACGCATGGAACTGGTAGATACTTGGAAAACAGGGCTTTACCCCAACCAGGGCTAGAAAGATTTAGATACAGAAATTGTTAGAAGAAATATTCAAAAACTTGGTTGCCAAGGGATACGAGTGAGTCTCTGTTCAGTGCTGACATCGAGTGGAAAATCAAATGCACTTTCAAATATCTAGTTTATCTACTTTGTTTTCTCAGCCTAGATTCTGTAAAAATCACTCTAACCCCTTGTATTCTCACCTCCTCATGTATAATAGAATTATTTTAATGTGTTCAAGGCCTTAATATAAAATAAAAGAACTGAACTTGATAATGTTACTCCGTAACGAAACCATGGTCGGTGTTAATAAACTACTATGTGAAAATAGCAAAGTTGTTCATCCTCCTATTCCTGCGATTATGGATTTCCACCAAGTTACGCCCGCTACGATTAATTTAGAATAAAAAGGTTAATTACCTTTGAAAAATTTCGCCTCGGATCTGCTCGGATTAGCGAGACTAGACCGTATTAGTTTCAAATATCACAAGCCCGGAGAAAACTCTTTTTATAAGTTCAATCCTGCTGACATCACAGCCTGCGAACAGCCGACCATTTGATGCCGCCAATGCATGCACGCCGTGATGAGACAAGCATAAACACGCAAGAGGCTTTCAATACATCCCCCCCACCTCCCACTCAACACGCCACAGACGAAAATGGACGCGAGGGGGAGAGAGTATAAACAGCTGGGTTCCACGTTCATTTTTTTTATAAGCGAGCGCGGCCGCGGGAGATAAGAGACGCTGGCTGGAAGCGCGATAAATTTTCGCAATCCCGCAAAGGACGAACGAACGCGCAATGGAGGGAGAGATTACCGAAGCGTTTACGCCACACGGCAACAGCAGCCGACGGCACTCTGTCTACCGCTCCTATATTAGCTGTCTCTTTATGAAGTGGGCATTCCCGTGCGACCATATATTTACCTTCGTTATCACAGTCTATGCTCATGAAAAACATTTTTCTATTATATGTTCCTATCCCTTACTTTCCTTACCTCTGAATTTATTTGAATGGTTACGCTTAAGGCGTCGTGTGAGTGAATGAAGTAGTGTATCGGTCACATAGGCTTATTTCACTTGGGCTCAGCGTGCCCAAGTTAGACCACATTTGGAATACGCTGCCAGTGTTTGGGACCCTCATGAAAAAGGCTTAATAACAGAGTTAGAACGCGTGCAAAGAAGAGCTGCCAGGTATGTGAAAGGTCGTTACGATAGTCTTGTTAGTGTAACGGACCTCTTAGATAAACTCGGATGGGAATCTCTGTCGGACCGTAGATTGAAAAATAGACTAAACCTTTTAGATAAATTCAAGAGCAGTGTCTTTTATGACGAAGTTAACCATATCTTACGGATGCCAACATACTACGGAAGATCAGATCATATGAATAAAATAAGAGAGATAGATTGTAGAACAGACAGATTCCGAATGTCATTTTTTCCACGATCAATAAGAGATTATAACGGCAGCAATAGAACTCGTAAGTAGATTATATGACTTGTAGTGTAGCCTACTAACATATGTAAAAATTAATGCATGTTTCTTAATTCAATTATTATTTCTAACAGCATATAGTAGTATAGTTTGTTAGTATACGGGACGTTTTCTTAGACGGTGTGGTGTGCATGTGGGAGTCAAAATGCATGCTGCATGCTGGTGATTGATCACCCCCTGCCAAACACCCTAGAGGTGGCTCGCGGGGTATTATGTAGATGTAGATGCCCCGAAACGCATGTTCCCGTCTATTTCCTGCTATCGTGTGAGTGTGTATCTTTTCTTTCATCCTTGTGTCCTCGTCCATTTCCTCTGCTGGTGAGCTGCCCCAATGCCATCTATTGGTTACTCTTGAGGGCCAAAGCAAAGGGAGTTTTCTTTGCATAAACGCCTGACGAAATCATAGTTGATATTAACTTCCTGGCAGTGCAACTTGTTAGAGCACACGGCCGGCAACCGGGAGATTCTGGGTTCGAGTCACAGTTAGGTCGCCTTTTTTACCCTCTTATTTGGACCAATTGTTTTGACCATCACAAGCTACGTTCAAACCGAATGAGTTATTTTATTCGCACTCCATTAAAATGCTACTTATTTATAATGATCGCGAATTCAGTGGAATTACTAGCTGAAAAGAGCTACTTCAGATTATATATTGATACCTCTATTTACCCAGTCAGCCCGAATTTTTACCCTCTGATTTTCTGGCTTTTTACATCTACCACAGCACCGTTCGTCCTTTTTCCTATTATATGTTCCTATCCCTTTCTTTCCTTACCTCTGAATTTATTTGAATCATTATAATTAAAATATAACTAGCTATTTTTTTAAGATGAGTCACTATTTTTTCAATTAAACAATACTTTATCGGATTCAAGAGAGATATGCGAGTGTACGCCGCGTGATGTATCGGAAATTGCCCCGACGTTTCGTGACCGACTGCTGGTCACTTCTTCAAGGAAATGGTGCTGGAGTTTGGTTCTGCTGCCTTTTTATTAAAGGTGGGCGGAAGGGGGTGAGGAGTGAGGAAATGGAGGGGGAAGATGAAGAAATTTTGTGGATGACTGGGTTCCATGCATTGCTAATAGGGTGGTTTCCTATTATTTTTTTATTGCCTAAATCGAAAGATTATTACTCCTGGAGTACGCATTTCAAGCTTTTAGATTTTTAAATGACGATATCTATTTTTCGCGATCAAATGAAAAGTGAAAATTTTCAACCGCGCGAAAACGCGACGCGTAAGTATGAATGCCGGGAAATCTCTCCGCGTGACGTATTTCTGGTTCCCGCTGCCGCCCTGCGAGGTGACCTTGAGGCGAGTTGAGCGCTGATACGACGCAGGCTACTAGCGGGTAGCTGAGTACCCTGCTGGCTGGTAGCGCTTGGCTTAAATAAGGATTATTAATACCTTATCAAATGAAGAAAACTTTCATACCTTAGCCAGTTTTAATAAGTGATTATTAAGACATGTTTCCCTGAGCTCTGCGCCTCATGCATGCATTGGTAACCTCAGACGATGTGTAACTCCTATCTTCTCGTATAGAAACTAGGTCCCTGTGGCGTCACGTGGAGTGGCATCGCATGGGCGCCAATCTGGCCCTTTTCAAATGAGGATAAAAATTGACCATAGCCATTCGTCTAAACCGGTATTTCTAAAACGAAATAATTTGTATATTATGAATACACTAATGGTGGGTAACGAATCGCAATCAATGCCGTTCGTTTTCTTTGATGAAGGAAACTACCCTATTCTCAATCCCGTATCTCTGTTATAATTATTTTTGTTTTTCTTTACCCCTATGGCTTTGCGGGATGAGTCGGGTTTTGATCAAGAAATACTTTATCCGACGTTTTGTACAATTGATTTTTGCATTCATGATTTATTTTGCAAACAAAAGAAGCAGAATAGAAATAGAAAAGGGAAAAGGAGAATAAGGAGCTAAGACGAAAAGATGAGAAAGATAAGATTTTACCATGTAATTTTTGAAAAGTCAAATTGAGTCAAATTCTTCAATCGCGAGAATTTTTTCAGAAATGAACAAACACATAACGGATCCTTAAGAGTAGTAAATGGAAGAGTGTAGTATCATCTTAATGGGGTTTCAAAGAGTTACAACAGCATTAAATCCATCTGATTTCCCATGGTTCATCTTCATCGAATATTTCGTAGGCTCCTCCTTACATATGCACCCCACAAAACTGGTATGCATCATGAGCTTTGTACTACATTTATAATTCAGGTAATATACCCATTGCATACGTAAAACTCAGAAAGAGCCGAGTATTTACTTATACCGATACGTAATTACAGCCAGTGCCCTAGTAAGTAAACGCGAGTACACATCATGTGAATCACGCGATATGGGAAATTTAAACACCAATTAGCCAGGGAGGAAACATTACGCTCATACCAAAGTGAAATACAATACATTGAAATATTTTTTTAACTTTACGAAAATATGAAATGTCACTGAGTTTCCATTGAATGATTTTTCTTGGCACCCAAATGAATTGGAAGCGAGGCTTGGACGTTGACAGCAGCAGAGAAGTCAAGAGTGGATGCATTCGAAATGTGGTGCTACCGAAGAATGATGAAGATAAAATGGATTGACCATGTGAGTAACCAGGAAGTGCTAAGGAGAGTAGGAGAAAAGAGAAGCCTCCTAAAAACTTTAAGCAGAAGAAGGGACAACTTAGTTGGCCACATTTTGAGGCACGATGGTCTGATGAAGACAATCGTTGAAGGACAAGTGGAAGGGAAAAAGGGCAAGGGACGGCCCCGAATGAGTTATATAGGACAGGTTATAAAGGATGTAAAAGAGAATAAATATGTAGCTATGAAGAGATTAGCGGATAGGAGAGAGAAATGGAGAGCTGCGTCAAACCAATCTTAGGATTGTTGACTAATGATGATGATGACCCAAATGAAAACGTCGGAGCAATTTCCGATGCATCACGCGGCATACACCCGTATGTCTCTCATGAATCGGATTAAGTATAGTTAAATGATTATGATAGTTTAAAATAAACTGAAAGGTTGGCTAACAACTTTTTTGCATCGTATACATTTGACCAATACTCCAGGAAATAATTTTATCATTAAAACAGGTATGTATCATGAGCTTTGTACTATATTTATTAATTAGGTACCCATTGCATACGTAAAATTCAGAAAGAGCCGAGTATTTTACACATACCTGTAAGTCCATTACAGCTAGCATCCTATTCAGTAAGCACGTGTATCCATCATGTGTATCACGATGTTTCGTTTGTTCGATCAACGAAAATGTTTCCTTTCGAGTCGGAGGGAAACGAAAATACGAGGCCTATGTTTAGTTTCGTTCTCGCACGAAATTAAAATCACCAAGGAGTTTAGTTTCGACCCGGGAGGAAACTTTACTCCCGGGAACAATGAAGCCGGTTA
Organism: Ischnura elegans; assembly: GCF_921293095.1. Taxonomy (NCBI): domain Eukaryota; kingdom Metazoa; phylum Arthropoda; class Insecta; order Odonata; family Coenagrionidae; genus Ischnura; species Ischnura elegans. The sequence continues at coordinate 55,351,337 of NC_060253.1, forward strand.
AAACCGCATCAAACCAAAGCTGTTTTCCCAGAAATAGTAACCACAAATTTTTCATTCATATCAACCGGGCCACCATACTTCGATAACCTTCACTGCCTCCCCTCGGTACATCATCAAAACTTCCATAAATACTGTAAATATGCATCAAGAAAGAAAGGCACTACTTCAGCTTGGTTCGAAAAACAGTCCGTTACTAAACTGCAAATAAACAGCCACCACCACAAATGTGAATTATCTATTGACGGATGTTAACGTAGAACCATATTTTGTTTAAGTCTTCTTTTTTCCTTGTCTCCATAGCCTACTGCCAGCTTTGGTTTCCATTACAATTTTTCTTCATTCCTTGCCCTTCATTTTGTGATGATAGGTAACACCTCTTGTAGTAAGTTTCTTTTATATTGATACAGGAAATATTGTCACAGACTTCCCAACCAGGAATTTATTTCTTAATATAGTGATCTTTGCTACTTTCAGCTTGGTAACAGTATCAGTGATTACTGGAATACGTGAAAGCAAATTTCTTTAGTAAGCCCACCTTTCATAATCATTTTTTTGATTAATATTTGGTAGCTCATTGCATTCAGTCAAAGTTTACCTTTTATGCTGCAATGTACAAGCAAAAACAATGGACTGCCATACGGGACTCTCCCCATGGAGCAATTCCATCGAAAATTCTTGCTCGTCGTGTAAAACCGACACATTGCCAAAACAAAAATTTAACAGCAATGATTACCTACTGAACTAATGAAAATTTCAACTGCAGGTAATTTTCACTTAACTAAACTAAATATGTAAAACTTTTTAACCATCATGATCAAACATGAGCCCAAGATCTTTTCAAAGCCGACAATAAAAAGTTAATTCAATGTTTTGATCGCATTTGGGTCAAATTTGCCAGCCATCCAGGGTAAATCTTCACGTAAATCGAACGAAATAAATATTTATTAATCAAAAAAGTTTAACCTTTTCTCACAGTAAACCACAGTAGTCACATATTTGGAAACTTCAAAAAGTCACTCGGAAAGAATGAAAACAAAATTTTATCCATTTCTAAAGATCTACAAAAACATTTTCACAAATATTTTTGTAACTTAAAACTTTACGATTACAATTTGAATGAATTCTTCCAGGGTTCCTAACAGGGTTGGAAACCCAAGATGAATAAATTCCAGTAATGCAAAGGGAAAATCTCAGATTCTTCATCAGCTTACAATTACCTGCAAAAAAACGCAATTTTTCTCGCGGGTATCATAATTTTAAAGATAGATATCTACTTAAGCGCAGCGTTTGAAGAAAATTCCCGGGCACTGCCATTTTCTATCCAACGGTATTGTAGTAATTTTATCTTCATTTTTTTACCGAAAAAGTAATCTCGCCGAAGGGAGCTGCTTTAAAGATTAGGTCACCGCTCACTACTACCGCATGAAGATCTCCGGGCAAGACAGATAAGGTCGCGGAGGCCTTGGAGCTCGAACTTGAACTTCATATCTCGGGCATGCAATAAAAAAAGAAGAAGAAAAAAACAAGAGACGTGCGCGGTGAGCATGAATCTCAAATGAAGCGAGAGTACGCGATGTAACGCTACCGACCCTTCTCGAGAAATACGTGCTCGTGAATACGCTATGGCTGTAAAAACGGAAACCGCTAACAAGAGAAAGCGGGAGAAGCTATTATTATTATTATAGTATTCTACAGACTATGTAGGTTTCCATGGAGTATTCAAGAAGTGATCTAGGAGCCTCTCTTTCCTTCCAGCACTGCCTTCTTTAATTCACTGTAAGGCCTACTCCCTTTCAATCTATCTAAAAATCCTATTATTTTCCTTCCCCTCCCTCGTTTCCCTAACATTCTACCCTCTAAAACCATATTCGACAGCCCCTTCCCGCTAAGTACTCCCTCCATCCATACCTTCTGTCTCCTCCGTATCTCATCTAAAAGCTGCCTTTCCTCGCCAACCATATCCAGCACTTAGTCGTTCCTTTTCCTCTCCGTCCACTTCACCCTCTCCATTCTTCTCCATACCCACATCTCGAATGCCTCCAATCTTCTCTCGTCTTCTTTCCTCAGTGTCCACGTTTCCGCACCGTAGAGAGCTACACTCTAGACCAAACACTTCACTAATCTTTTCTTTAAACTCTTACATAACGATCCTCTCAGAAGCTCCTTCCAGTTCATGAACTTCTAACTTTGTTCCTTTGCTAACCAGCGGAAAATTCAGCCGTTGAAACAAAAAGCATTCTCCCAGCTTATCAAGTGCAGGAAGGTTTCTCGAGTTTTCCATAGGGTAATCCGCTCAGTGTCTCCCGACGTTTCGAAAAACGACTTGCTCTTCATCCTTAGGGGGCCGTCTGACCCAAGAAACCTTCCCGCACTTGATACGCCGGGAGAATCAAAGATCATACATCACTCACCTCTACGGGAAGGAGATACATCGCAGCGTCTCCGGCAGTTAGAAGATCCCCTGAGGTTGAAGAGCAAGTCGCTTTTCAAAACGTGGAGACACAAGTAGCAAATTACCCGTTGGCAACCCGAGAAACCTTCCTGCACTTGAAAAGCATTTATGCCGTTGCCAATCGATTTACAAGGCTGCAATCTTGGCAAGTATATTACATGAGTAATAGAAGCACAAAGCACATACAACTACAGCGTACTAAAAACGTTACACGGATGTTAAACAAATCAGGAATAGAACCGCCAGAGACTCGTAAGCTGCGCGCAAGACTTTGACTGTTTGAACCATTGAAAATGGATATCTTAAAGAGCGACTCGGAGAACATTAGATTAGAACCTCACGTCTTACAGAAACGATAAATCACGAGAGATATTTTGCCGAATGACAACTCGTTTTTCCCCCGCCTTTAATAAATGCTAGGTGTAATTTCGTTAGAGCATTTCCTTTTTATTGGTGTTTAAATCCCTCGCCACACGCCTATTTAGTGGCTTGCGGGGCAGTAGCAGAAGTATATCTACATCAAAATAATACCCTCAGAGCCACCACTAGGGTGATTTGCAGGGGGTGATCAATCACCAGCATACAGTATGCAATAGGATTCCCACATGCACATCACACGGTCCAAAAAACGTTACGCATGATTACAAATTATACTACCACATTCATGCAAAGGCAAAACTTGCCAACTACTCATTAAGGTAATTTTCCAATAAAGCTAGGACATAAAAAACATGCTGTTAGAAATAATGAGAGAATTCATGAACATGCATTAAGGAACAAGGGCGTACCCATGATCAAAATTAGGGGGGGGGGGAAACCAGGGTTGTTCAAGTTGTTGGTAAGATTTAAGCCTGGAAAAGGTGAATGAAATCAACATTTTAAGGATACAGTAACAGTTCTTTATTAGTTGTTAAAATTATTTGCTTGAAAAAAATATTATTTTCCTTAAAGACATTTGCGATTTTTGCCTCTAAGGGGCAGCTGTCCCCTCCTGCCCCTCGCTAGGTATGCCCATGTTAAGGAACATTTAAGTCAGTAGGCTACACTACAAGTCATCTAATCTCTTTGTGAGTCCTAACGCATCCGTTATAGTCTCTTATTGATCGTGGAAAAAACGACATTCTGAATCTATCTGTTCTACAGTCCATCTCTCTTATTTTATTTATATGATCTAAAGTACCGTAGTATGTTAACGTAGATGTAGAACTAAGTGAGTCACCAACACCGTCGATATGTAACCAAGCACCCAGCAATTTGCCTGATGGGAAAGCAATCAATGCGGGTAAAAAACATTAAAGGGGGCATACATCCTTGGGGACATTGCTTTGTCCGCTGAAGCGGGAGCCGGAGAGACAATTTATCGCTCGGCGAACGTCCGTCAGCGCGCGGGACGACTGTTTGTCGCGGTTCTCTTGTTTTTCGGCGTCGCCGAGTGATTGACGAATGGCAGCCAAAGAGAGAGAGAGAGAGAGGGCGCGAAAAGGGAGAGTTTGCCTCCATTAAATCCGTATCGACGAGGGATCGGCAGGCAGGAGTGCGACGCGGAAGAAAAACAAATGCGAGGCGGGGAGCGCGTGAGAGATGGGCGCCGCCGTGTACCACCGCATGAAGCCAAGCCGATTGATGGACGAAACGTCATTTGGGACTGCGGCTGTGAAATCGGCATTCCAACGGAAAGATACTCACTCTGTCTGTCGCCCTTCTCACCATGAAGACAAATACTCGATACGATGGGAACATGGACCTTCTATAGAAGACTCTTCATGAAGAGAACTCAATGAGACATTTCGATGGCTAAGTTCTAACAACACGTATCTCAAAAATAAAAGCTTTTCAGTGGAGCAAAAGAAATTATTTATATTTTTAATCGCACACTGAAATTAAAAACCAAAAATTCATAAGACTAAAAAAGAAGCATACATTTGCAAACAAAGAGTTGTTTATTGCTTGAATTTTATTTTTTAAATGTCATTACACTTCGTTTAATGTACCTGTTTCACACCGGCCAAATTTTGAGATACGTGTTGTTAAAACTTAGCCATCGATATGCCAACGATTAACGCATCAAAACCTTGATTAACTTCACATTTTATCAACCTAATAATAGGTATTCTCATGAATTTATCGGAAATTCACACATCAAATTTAAGTCTTTTAGTTATTAGCAAGATTGCAGTGTATTTACGGGATTACCCTCATTGAAAATTGCAGTGTGGTCGGCTCAAAAAGGTGGAAAAAATTTTATACTAGCAACATGAGTGCTGAATTGCTCAGATTCTGTATAGGTACCACCATAGTTTGTATTTTGAACGTCTATGCATCCCGTCTATAATGGAAAAACCGTTTTTCAATAAAGTAGGTTCGAGAAAAGAATTTGTCTTTAATGGCGCAAATGCGAACTAACATCATTATATAAAACTTCTACAATGTGTTCCCTTGAAACCTAATTTTAACCGCTATATTACCAGAGAAAAAAATTATAATTTAAGTATTCTACCTTTTAAGGTAGGTTTGCATGGAGTACGTAATAAGTATTCTGGCAGCCAACCCTCCCTTCATGTACTTCCCTCGTCACTTCATAATAAGGCCTATTTCCCTTCATTCTATCTAAAAATATCATTCCCTTCCTTCCTCTCACTCGTTTACCTAACATTCTACCCTTTAACACTGTTTTCGACTTACCCTCCCCGCTAAGTACTCCCTCCATCCGTACCCTCTCTCTTCTCCGTACCTCATCTAGAAGCTGCCTCTCCTCACCCACCATGCCCAGCACTTAGTCGTTCCTCCTCCTTCCCGTCCACTTTACCTCAACCATTCTATGTGAACATTAAATTGTATGAAATCTTCCCCAGGATTCGACAGCGAGACCAGTAGCGCTCAAGGCTCTACCCAGCAGGTCACCGTTCCTGGTTACAGAAGGAGAACCACACGACATTCCTTAGGCAACAGCGTTCGCTCCAAGTATCGCCAATGGCCACAGGACGGGAGGAATGACGGAGTAGGGGCATTGTGGATGGCGGAGCATACCTGTGGAGTCGCCGAGACGCAAACAAACAAGTCGACGAGGTTCCGAGAAGGACCCCTGATGACTCAGAGCTAAGCATTCATTCGATGCGGACTCCTCGCGACTGATGCGGGCTCCGTGACGAACGCGAGAGACACCGGTGGTACTCTTCCCAACTACGCCACCCTCCCCCAGCCACGACACCCACCCACGAAGTATCGCTTTCAGCCTTTCACTGAATTACCGCCATCTTCCCTTACCTTACGCAGAAGGATCGGGGAAGTTCCGTCCAGTTACTACAGTGAAAACATCCCACTCACGGACATACACGGCCCAGGTGAATGTCCCTCCATGAAGTGGTAGTAATAAAAAAAAATGGCAGTCCTTGGGTACGGACTGATGAAAGTTAATGCTGCTTTGGTGCATATTGTTGTTGATTTTCTTGATTATTCACATAATCGCATACTTGCACGACACAAATAGTCTAAAAAGCAATATAAATATTATACCTTTAACAAATAAAATGTCTAGGGATGGCGTCAAATACGTAATAGATACATAATATATGTGAAATAAAACTGTAAAGAACCAAAAGAGAATATTGACGTGAATTGATACAGATGGTTTCAACTATATTATATAGTATTAATATTGACCTTAAATTACTTTATAATAAATATAATATATTAACCGTGGTTAAAATGCTGAATTGGCTCATTAATATAGATAACTATTTCAAAAAAGGGCAAAGAATTCAATGTAATAATACACATTCTATGGGTAAACGTAACAGTCCTTTGTTGAAAACTTATCTTTACAATAACATGTATGGTAAAAGGTTGCTGAAGTATGTTGTACCTCACACCTTTAATTGTATGCCAAAGGCTCTATGTAATCTAAAGTCTTTTGCCGAAATTTTAAGAAAAGTGAAAGAATGGTTAATTAGTGAAACTGTAAGCTTGTAATTTCTTTAATTAATCTGAAATGTACCTATTATATTACATATTCATATTTTGGTTTCAAAGTTCCTAAAACGTTTTGTGTCATGTTGTTGTTTTTTGGTTCATGAAGTTTAAACTTGAAATGTAATATAAATGCTATACTTTTAATGTGTAGGATATGCCGCTATGTAGGATATATGGAACCCTATTATATATAAATTACCCTACACATAAAGGGTAATCTCCTCAATGGCTGCCGACATTAAGGGGCACGAGTAGTACTCCATCCTCAGGGCTTAAACCCTCGCCCTGAGATTACTGAGAGAGATATGAAAAAAATATGCCACGTTGTGCCCGCCCCTGTACATATATATGCAAACATATAAATGTATTTTAAATAGGCAGCTATGAGGTAAACTCCTTCTCGAGTGATTCGCGCACATATCGATGGCTAAGTTTTAACAACACGTATCTCAAAAACAGCAACTTTTCAGGAGAGCAAAAAACGATTTATTTTTTAAAATGTATATAATTTTAATTGAAATTAAAAACCAAAAATACATAAAACTGAAATAGAATCATAAATTTGCTAACGAAGAGTTGTTTTTTGCTTGAATTTTATTTATTTTTATAAAAAGTATTAGTAGTATTAACTCAGACCTGTAAAAAATTTGAGATACGTGTTGTTAGAACTTAGTCATCGATATATAGCATTGTTTTCTCTCCTCAACGAGTTTCTCCTATCTCCAATTGCGCAGAAACTATACCTGTATACCTAGTACAGAACAAACATGTCGACAGGATGCGTGACGATGGGACGGATCAGGTGATTTGCTCCCCATGCCATTTATAATTTTTATGTAACTATTTAACGCACCTAAAGAAGTATTAACTTCAATAATAACAACAGTAAAATGCCTTCAAAGGCACGGGATTAAGACTATCAAGTTTCTTCCATACAACCACCTACAGGAGTCCCCTAGTTGGTAGGTACGAGAAAAAAAGTAATTTTTTATATCGGTTTTATCGCAAATTTTTTTTGGATTAATAGGTACCCGAAAGAAATTCCAATACGTCAACTATCACACCCGAAAATTTCAATCGGAAAAATAATGTAACTATATAAAAATTTTAACTCCAAAAAACCAGATCCTTAATACTCTTCAACAATTGTATCTTGAGATAGCGATCATGAGAATCTTAACACAGTAAGAGAGCGTGTAGTAAAGCGTGGATTATTGAGTGGATTGGGGAGCGTGTAGGAGGGTGATTACGGTAATAACGGGTGATTTCAGACGATTGACGCCGATGTCATTGCGTTAATTACATCGAAATCCTTACATATGCTAGCATGAAAAATCTTTATAAAAAATTGTCGTTCAAACTAAATTGGTTTTTTCAATTAACAAGATATTAAGTTAGTTCACTAGTTCCCTATATTACTACCCAAATTCGGCATCACCGCCACATAATGCCCACTTAACCTTTCTTAACCCAGTGTTGTTTCTGATCAACATGAAGAAACGTAACTTAAAAATGTGTGTACAGTTAATTCTAAGCTGTGTAAAAGACAAATAAGAACTACTTGTCTTTTTATGTTGCAAAATCAAAAGTTCAAGTACCTACAAAGCTGCTATGCTAATTGCGATTGATCTCGATAAGTATGTACATATTTTCTATATATTCAAGTTTGATTTTCCGAGGAATAACACAACACACTAGATTCCTCAAGCGGGCAACACGTTCTCGCCCTCAGGACACATTTAACAAGCTCAATACACGACCGCATAGTCTTCTCCAATAAGCGCTAATCACGAATGGAATGGTCTCATTAATACAACCATCACCCCAGCAACACACCCATCCGACAACACTCCCATGCGGGCGGTTTTATACATACTATATACGAAGTGAAAGGGGGAGACAAATTTCACTCTCAGAACCGAACGCGGAGACGTTTTTACGATCACGATATATGCTTACGCATCGCGTCAGCAACCCCTTTTATTTCACCATCACGCCTTGATGAAGCGCACACAATACGAGCAGCGGGAAGGGACGGGAACGATCGAAGTTTCGAACTTCTTTTTAATACTCATTTGGAGAGAGGTTGCTGGTACCAAAATCGCCCGTTCCCTCGTTTGTCTCAAATTGGGAGAAGGGGGTGTGGGTGATGAAATGGGGGTCCATTTCGAAGCTCGTTCCGCCCAATTTCACTCTCAAATTACGAAGGGACACAAGGAGAATCATTCGGAGCACTAAATGAAACACATGTGGCTCCTGAGTAGTACAGGGGTTCTCGTGGCGAGGTTTCCTGGCTTAAGAGCGTAAAGATCGTACTTCCGATGAAATTTTTCGGGGCCCCATGAAAAGTTATCTTAAGAGACGGGAAACGAATGGATAAATTACTTCTAAAAATCAGTAGCCAACCTGAAAACATCTACGTGAGGCTAAAGATGGTACTTCTGATGAAACTTTTTGGGGCCCCATGAACATTTATCGTTAGAGACGGAAAACAAACAGATAAATTATTTCTAAAAAATCAGTAGCCAAACTGAAAACATCTACGTGATAGTTCAAGTGCCGATATGTTGATATCAAAATGCCGAAAAGTTGACAAATCATCTACCTTTATATGAGGAAGAGTATTTTATGGAAATAAAAGATAGTAGAGGCCAGCACAAAAAATATCAACGTAGCGAGAAATTATTCTATCCATGTTGAAAGAAAATTAATTCCCCAAGGCCGTACTCTTTGATGGGCAGTACGACCTTGGGGAATTAATTTTTTTTTCAACTGTTTAACGGCCGTAGTTCGTTCAATCCCTTATATTCTATCCATAGTGAATAAACATTAAGACTACGGATGCTATATTTTCTTTACGTCAGCTGTTGCAAAAACAAGGAAAGAAAAAAAAAGAACTGCGTCTCATATTTATAGATTTGGTAAGAAGCAGGGGTACGTAGCATTGATTTCAAATATCTTTGTGAGTGGGAGGCAGGCCCAAGTTATTTTGGGGATTGAGGGCGGACGTCACGTGACGTTCTAAAAACCAACCAAAATGCGATAGGTGGAGCCTAAACTCCAGGAAATTCAGTTTCTTCCAGACCTCCGAGGTGTACGCTTCGCGGGTAAGTTATCTATGTTGCCAAGTGGAAAGAGGGTTTTTGAGATAGTTTTTATTTTCTATGCAGTGACAAATCCTCTTGAGAAAACATGGCGACGACCGATTCTCTCTCTCTCCCAAATCCACATCCCTAGTGTCGTAGGTCCCACCTCCTTCCGCGACGCCGCACGAAATATTCCGAGCTTGTACGACTAGGCCAGTTGCAAAGATATTTGAAAAGGATCATAGTTGATTTAATACAAAGGATATCAGTAGGCAGGTCATTTAGAGGGAAAATTTAACCAATCCGGCACTTAAAATAACAGGAAACCACCAGTGGCGTAGCCAGGGGGGGTCCAGTGGATCCGGATCCCCCCGAAATATACGAAAAAAATTATTTTCCTTCATAAAAGAAAACCAAATACCTATATAAAAATCATGAATTTACAAAACATTTCTTTAACGAATGAAGTTTTTTCGATTATGAAAAGTGCTAAAATTATGTAGTTTAAAACCCATTATTTAGTACCCTGTTTATCAAAAATTTTCCCCCGTTTTTGGACCACCCCCCCGAACGAGATTCCTGGCTACGCTACTGGAGACCAACAAGCCCAATTCGTACGTATATGAAAGATTCCTGAACATAAATCACAACTGAACGCTTGCTTACGACAAATAATGATATAACTTCATATTTATTCAAAAACATACTCTTTACATGAGCATCAAATATAAATTGTATTCATTTAATAATATTATACTAGATGATAAACACTCTAATATTGTACTACCTTCTAACTAATTGCACCGTGCAAAATTTACAACGCGTCAGGAAATTGGTTAAAATAAGCTAGTAAGATTTGAATCCATCATTACATTTGGAAATAGGGTAGCTGAAGAGGAATAAATAGCCCAAATTCAATTTTTAAACCAACTTAGAAAGAAAAACCCTGGGTATGAGAAACTTTAACACGTAACCGGTCAACACTATTTCAATGCAACAGAGGGAGGAGAAACTTGTTTCTTTGATAAATGTCTTTGATTCCCAAGAACTTGGCGATTCATCCGCGATACCGTGTAGTATGACCAACTCTAGGCAAAATAATATGGTTATTTATAGACAAGAAAATGGGAAATCGAAAATAAATTCGACACTCCATTCAGACTTAGTAAACCTAAGAGGAAAACTTTGCCCTTATATCATCCTTAACCCCGCATTTTATTGGCAACGATCTGGAGTTCTAATAGGTTTTCCTAGGCCCCTTATCATCTGAGGAACGAGCAAAAATATCGTGGCTGAACTTATGAGATAAATAAAAGACTAAAGCTCAATACAGTCAATAGTCACCATAACTTGGATTTTCCAAGGCAGTCGATAAACGAGTAGGTAAGGGGAATGGAATGTTTAAAAAAAATAACGAAAGATACTTTTAGCACGAAATAGATTTTTTTACGAAAAAAACAATGCGGATATTTACTATCAGCTGAATATAAATATGAAGACACATATAGACTTTCGTGTGAAACTTTCATAGAGTAGAATAAAATTAGCTAACTTTATTTACCATTTTACCGTATTCATTGCCATTAACCTAAGCATTTATTCTAATCGTTTCAATAAGAGGACATGTATTTCTTACATTCCACAAAACATTTATTATGATAACCATTGAAAATCCGCATCAACTATGAATTGCCAATACACAAAAAATAGAACTAACGTCTCTGGCTACGTTTCCAAACAAAATGATAATAACTAAGATCGATTTGCACGTGCGGATAACTTGAAAAGAGCGTTCAAATATCACGCGTCCGATAATTTTATGAAAAACTTTTCGCTTTGTTTCAAAAGTCACTGTACGCTTTTTATGTAAAGTGAAAAGAATTCCTAATATTTTCGTACGCCTTACAAATGAATATTCGCTAAATGAATTATTTTAACATATATCGTAACATTTACTCTTTAAGCAAAGACAAACATCGATTCCATTCCACCCACACATCAATAATTCACGCTTTTCCACACTTAATATAGCGCTTTGTAACTTTCGAAATGTCCTTTCGTGTTATCTTTGATGACATGGGAGGAAGTTAATGCGGACTCTATCAGCGGCCCAGCAACAGGGGACGGAAAAGTTTTGTGGACAGAAAAGTAGTTGTGTGCGTAAATAAAACTTAGAGCCAAAAAGTTTTGAAACGGCAGGGAAAGCAAAATTGAGTGCAACAATTTACCACCAAACATTTTTTTATCGGAATTACGACGGCTACTCCGAGACATCTCATAACATAAAAAGCGAGAATTCATACAGTAACGTAATTACACTTGTCTTTTAAATATATTATGAATAAGAACATTTGAAGGAAAAGTTTTTACAGGAGTTAATTCCGAAGACCACCGTCGAATTAGAGGAAAAATTGATCAAAAAACGAATCGTTATCATACTATGTGGAAAAAGAAATATTACAAAATTATCACCGTATTGGTTTGGCACATATGTTTTGAGTGAGTGAGTGAGGCAACTCAACAAACAGATGATTTAATTGATATATTTTCCAATGAACATATTTTCCATTTTACGTCACCTGGGGCACAAATCTTATGAAAACTGACATATTTTTATATTTAAATCATCACACACTCTCTGACATTATCTTCTTCGCAGTTTTCCATTATACCCGCCGTATCTAGTTTCGCCTTTCCCTCTCTGTTTTTCTCGCAATATTCATTCTTCTCGACATCCAAATTACAATCTTCAAATTGATATTTTAAAATAGATGCAGCATGGAAATCCATTACTTGAATGGAAAAAGTTACAGAGCAAAAGGAGGTGAAGTTTTATAAATATTCACGAAAATCAAATGTTTTAGGCTTCTCGATAGGCTTCTCGACAAGTAAAGTATATTATCTTTAATGGCCTCTACATGACTCAGAAACATTTAACTGGTTCCCACGAGCATTTTGCAAGTAAACACGGCTGAGCATCGTCAGAAAACCGGTTGATTCGTACTAAATAGTTTATGGAGTCAGTTAATTGCTATTTTTTATTGTTCTATCAATTATTCAGACAATTGAGGGTGTGAGAAGCCAAGGTGTAGCAGTGATTTTTTTCTAAACAGAGTTAGGTGAAGTTAATTGTTACAAGAAATACGCAAAAATTGGTTGCCAAGGGATACGAGTGGGTGTCAGTTCTGTGCTGACATCGAGTGAAAACTCAAATGCACTACCTAATATCTAGTCGATCTCGTTTGTTTTATATACCTAATTTCTGTAACTAAATGTGTATAGAAAAAAGAAATCACTTGTACCCCTTGGCTTTCAACCCACTCAATTATAATCGCATATTTTCGTCCAACCTTTATTGTTTGTGTCCTTAAAAATCTATAATATTAAATAAAATGTCGAAAAAGCTGTTAACTCCAGAAAAAACCGTTGTTATGGTAACTTCAAAATGCACCCAACAAAATTTTTGCGTTGCCGTAGCTCAGTAAATAAGTAGTTGCGACCCCAAGGTTTAACTTAACATCAAAACATAACAACAAAACAATTTTTAACAAATTAACAACAAAACATGTTTAAGGAAAAAAAATGCTTAAGATTGTCTCCCCAACCACCCACTGAGTATTTCAGATTCCTCCTGCAACACCCTGTGTATTACATAGTCCAACGATGAGTAACTTACAACCCTAATATAATCATGTAGATGAATTAAAAATGAGAAACATATGAAGGTTGCCTGAACACTCTTCCGAGGCAACCTAGCTTGCAACCATGACATGTATATCTTTTATTTATCAATTTGTCCAGATGCAGCATATTTGCCGGTTTACAGTGGCACAATATAATAATCATAAAAAAATAACACACACAATTAAGCAAAATATAGTTTAATTAATTTAATATAGTTTAATTATTATAGTTGAATAAATAACAATGCATTGGATGTAATCTCATTGACCTAAAGAGTTTCTATTAAGATAGGAAGGAGCGCGGTTTGTAAAAGTGTGGTTAGGAAAAGAGGACGGGTCAATGTGGTCTGCAAGAGAAGTTATGAGGGAAGATAGGCGGAAGAGTTGGAACGTTTGGTCGGTGACAATCTGGGAATGGGCAAATGGAGGCGCGAATGCTTGCGAGTGGATATGCATGGAACTTCAAAGGATAAATTGGAGATGATATCGGGACAGTCTATGGCAGAGTTTAGAATGCTATGTATTAGTTTTAAATCGGATTTGAAATATCTTGTATCAATTTGTAATAGTTGTAAGCAATAAATCTATCCATCTTAAGTTTTACCGAACAAATCCATCTCGAATTTCGCCCTGAGAAAATGGCTTGGTGGTGGAACTGGTGGTGGTGGTGGTGGAACGCCTGACCGGCATTCGCGAGATCCGGGTTCGAATCCCGGCGAAGTCAAATATTTTTTCATGGCGAACTTCATCCTTTGGTGTATTTAACTTTGCACCCGTGCGTGTGACTGCATACAAAGTCACTTGGTCCTGCAGTGCTTTAACTTTACCTATTTCTTCTCACTTGCGCCACCTACTAGGGGTCCGACAACGTTAAATTCGCGTCTTTACATACAATGGGGTAGCCAGGAATTTCGTTGGGGGGGGGGGGGGGGGGGGAGGGTCCAAACCAGGAGAGAAAACTTAAAAAAAAGGGTACTAATTAGAGGGTTTTAAACTAATTTTAACACTTTTCGTAATAGGAAAAAAACTTCATTCGTCAAATAAATCTCTTCTAAATTCACGATTTTACAATATTTTTTTCTTTTATGAAGCAAATTAATTTTGTTTTTATACTTCGAGGGGGGTACGGACTTCCCCTCTCGCTACGTTACTGCTTGCATAGCGCATAGTTCGCTGTTTTTCTCGCTCCCCGAAGTTACCAGTCGAAAAACATCTGGGCCCTAGATATCAACGTTGACTAACACTCCAGGCCCGGGGTTCTTGGAAACGATTGAGAGGCGGGGCGAAAAAAAAATTGAAAAATTATTTTTTTATTTTGTTTCGGAGAGAAGCTTTTAAGCGACGATACTGAGAGGAGGAGGAAGGGGGGGGGGAGTGGGATGCTATTTCTCCACGTTCCCGTACGTCGCTCTAAGTGTTTCAATTTTTTTTCCTCGCTTTTCCTTACCAGCCCCAATTGTGCCTCGTTTGCGATTGTCGCCGCTGCCAATTGCACGCACGGCGACACAACCTCAGTGGCGCCACATGTGTATATTTCCCCCCCCCTTTTCAAAACCCTTACTTTTTTCTCTCTAACGGTCAACTGGAGAGAAGTAGTAACATCTACGCAGTCTACATAATACCCTACGAGCCACCTCTAGGATATTTTGCAGGGGGTGATCAATCACCAGCGTGCAATGACGAGGATTCTCGTCATTTAGGCGCCTAAATTTAAACAATTGTACACCATATTAAGTATATTTGGTAGTATGTTTTCAGTTGCTGTTCGTTACTTACAAAAAATGAACGTATCGTAATGTTTGATCGCAGGCTTTCCTGGTGTATTGTATCGTGGAAGGTTATTCGGGATTGCCACAGGGTCAGGATCTCCATCACAGCCGACGTTTTGACGTACTCGTCCATCGAAACGTCGGCCGTGATGGAGAACCTGACCTGGTGGAAATCCTGAATAGCCTCCCACCATATCGTAATGTTTTATTAGGCAATGTATTAAACACTAGCTTTTTATTAGCTTTTGCCAGAATAACCATTTTAGCAATTTTGACATAGATATTTTACATTGTATTGGCAAAGGGCTTAAATTAGATTTTATGGAAAAATTTGAAATTTCCAATAACCCGGATGGACTTTGTAATGATGTTTTATCTTGTACTGACTCACCTTTGTTAAAGTTAAGCTTGCCCATGACGTCAAAACCCTGACCTTCACTCACGCTCCTCTTGTTGCATGTCTTCTGGTTTCGGCCTCCATTCATTTCTTCACCTGAACTCTTCCCCCTCCCACTCCCCTCACTCCAATTCCACATGTCCCCTCCTCCTACCTTGGCCTGGGTATAAATACCGAGAGAGTGTTGGTTGGATTACCTTGAAAATGACACAAAGTGTCGAAACCATGGTCGGTCGTTAAGTGTTAAATTAAACAGTGTGGAAATTACCATTTGTGTTTTTATCATGGATATTAGCTTTTTAACCACGTTTTAACCAAAGGCAGTCCGTCCAAATCGATACATAATTTCAACCTCAACACTCAGGTACGTCGTTCCTCTAGATTTAAATATCCGGGTAAGCAAAGTGTTAGCAATAAGTGTATTCATTTCCAGCAATTTTTAGCTTTCTTAGTTATAATGCGACGCGTTCAAAGTATACCGGGACTAGCCGCGGTGATAACTTTTACGGGAGTCACCCGCAATGCACAATCGTGCGAAAGATCCACAGAGAAAAAATCATTCGCCTTGACCAGGATTCGAACCCGGATCCTGGGTAACTTAACTGGCTAAAGCACTCGACCGGAAATCGGGGGATCCGGGTTCGAATCCCGGTCAAGGCGAATGATTTTTTCTCTGTGGATCTTTCGCATTAATGCGACGCGTTTAGTTACCATTGACCCCGAGGTCGAGTGAACTACGAGTTGCGTTCCACGAGACCTGGTTCCCATAGAAAGGAGAGCTGTTTGGAATCATTTCCAGACGTATTCTCTCGAGGCAGAGAACATTAGCAAGTTCGCTTCAAAAAAAAAAGAAGAGCGAATGCCTCATGAGTCCTCTCGTCATCTTTTCCTGGGAAACTGAGATCGAGGGTGAGAAAGAGAATTTTTTACGCGAAAAGTACTCTTACAGCGTGTTGGGAGATAAAATAAACATGGCGTCACTTTTATCACTTGTAACACTTACAAAAAAAGTTCATTCTACATTAAAGCATTCCATCGACTTGATGAAAAGCTTGAGATTTAGGAAATTTATCACTACGTACAAGGATACAGATTATTTTTTCACGCGTAATCCAAGTTATACAATGAGTTTCCGTGAAGAAGCCCAATTTCGCCATAAATTACTTATATTTAACCTGATTATTGAATCAAAGCGATTAATTGAGCTTGTTTTAATAAGCCCCATTTCGCCAGAAATCATGTACAGTTGTGCTAATTGTAGCTCTTGATACGATAGGAATAGCCCTATTGCAAGTTAAGAAAAAGCCTCAAAAATTAATTAAATGGACCAGAAGTATCCAATGTTTAGAACGACTACGTGTACACCAACAGTGAAGAAAAAGTCTCCACCGGACGATTTCCTTCTATTCTTATGGCGTCGTAGAATTACGACCAATGTCTGAGATCCGAGGGACATAACTTAGACAAAAGTTTCATCATCGCTGTAGAGATAAAGCCAAACTCCCTCCCAAAGGAAAGGAAAATGTACTTTTTACAAAAGCCAATTTACTGCAACTTATTTTACCTCTTCGTGAATGGTATTTGATTTGAACCAAGAACTTATGATCCTACCGCCATGATGAAGAACAAGAGTTTTTCTCGGTGAATGACTTGAATTAAATCTTCTCGGGATTTCAACCGGGTTAGGGTCTGCATCTATAGGTCGAAATTTCGTTGGGAGACTTTCGCAACATCTTCAGGGCTTAGCTTAAAAATCATGCGTTTAAACTTAGTTATGTAAAAAATAGATATTCCTTTACTTTAGAAAGGAGTTCGACTTTATCCCTACGACATTAGAAATTTATCTAAATTATGTCCCTCATATTTCAGACATTGGTCGTGATTACAGGTCACCATGAACAGAGAAGAAAATTGTCTAGGTGATTATTCTGATTGACGACTTTGCGGCACACAAATACTTTTTTCCTCACTGTTAGTGATTTCTCCGAAGATTTATTTTTCATTAGACGTTCTGAAACTAGAACATTTCATATCCATTTAATTAATTGTCAAGGGATTTTATTCCTTTAAAAGGGAGCTATTTTTGACATATCAAGAGTAAAAATCAGTGCAACTTTAAGTTACTTCTGGAAAAATTGAGTTTGTTTACAAAATCTCAATTTATAGTTTAGATTGTACTAGAAAAAAATAATCAGTATCCTTGTACGTGGTGACAACTTAAATAAAACTCACGCTACTCGTCAGGCCGATGGAATGCTGTACCAGAGAACAGGAATGGCAACATAAACTAAACGAAAGTAGTCAAAACCAGTAAAATTTCAATAATTTCGTTCCCGGGAGCGAAATATAGAAACGAAACGTAATGGATTTAAACCCAGGGATCTAAAATGAGGGTCGAAACGAAATCCGAGTCGAAACTACTTCGGGTTCTAAACTAAACTAAAACTCTGGGACGAAGCGATACGCAGAAAATATTTTGCACCGGAGGGAGCACGTGCTTTACCTTCAAATGGTTTAGTTTCGACCCACACACCAAGTACGGAGTATGGTTGAATGAAGTACAAGTTCGGCCTACCGCCATTAGATGCATGGAGCACTCATATTTTGACCACAAACAGGAAAACGGTGAACGCAGACTGGCCTTTCGATTTTTAAACTCAACGTTTGAATCTCTCTACACTTATGTCAAACGTAATGGGTCGAAACTATTCCCTCTTTTACCCCTCCACTCAACTTTTGGGATCGAAACTTAACTATCAGCAGCGGAGTTTCGATTTATTTAGTTTCGTTCCTTGAGTAAAGTTTCGTCCCGGGTCGAAACTAAACTCCTTGGTGATTTTAATTTCGTACGGGAACGAAATTACACCTAGGTTTCGTATTTTCGTTTCACTTGCTATCCCCGCCCGAGAATTAATTTCTTCAACCCAGAAGATTTTGGGAAAGTCTCCTAACGAAACTTCGGCTTACAAAATGCAGACCCAAACCCGGTTGGGAACCAGAGAAGAATTTATTCTACCTCCTTTGATTCTCCCATTGGCAATTGCCCGACCTCGTCCACGACCGAGTCCGCGCCATTCTCGTGGGCAACCACACTAGGCGACCTCTGAGTGAGTCAACTGGCTTGAGCAGGCGGGCGGTCCGGCCGGAGGAAGAACACTCGCGAGATGATGTGGGCCGGCCATAAAGAGTTCGTTGTCGTAAATTACACACTCAGACTCTCTCTGTGTGCCGAGAGGAAAACAGCTGAGGATCACCTCGCGTCGTGAGTACCGAACTCGTACGGATAATATAAAAGAATGCGCAGTATGGCTGCGCAGAACCAAAACCCGAGGCCAACATTGAAACCCAAACTTCCGCATTATTATGTGAAACGAAAACAGCAAGGATGATCAGGCAAATATTTTTTTCTTGTTGGGCTCTAGTAAACCGGATTGTCCAAGTAAGCTTAGTTTATCAAACTATGAGAAAATTTTAAGCTTCAAATCGCCGGCGATTATCAAAGTTCAAGATCAGAAAGAACGATGAACTTTCGATTGTTTTAAAGCTGAATCTGCGGAAAAAAATTCTAACGAGTAAGAAAATAAAAACTTCAATTATGCACGTTTTACATGACACAATCATAGTTTTTGCGGTCTGAGGTGATAGACATGATAAAACAAAATATCTTAATTATTTCTTTTTTATCTCGAGCGAAATTATCATTCTGACACTCTTCTCTTTTTCGTGGAATTTCTTAGCGCTACTACCTTATGATGAAATCATCAATTATACACAAAACCCCTTAAGCCTCCTCGTTCCTATCGAGTGGCTCCCTAATATTTTGAATACCTCGTTTTCACTCTTGTCATGCTAATTACGACGTAATGAGCCATCGTATGGTGTTAAAAATGAACATTTTTCATTAGAAAAGCTTGGTTGACCACGCACTTTCACGGGGCCAGTCAGTCAAAAAAAAGTCCAACGGATTACAGGGCTAATAGTATTAAGCGAGGAGCGCAAAGAATTCACGATTAAAAATGATCGCTGAAGTTAAGTGCAATGGGGGCCAATAAACCACTTTCAAGGCTTCAAAAAATTGATTTATACCAAATAATTACTCTCCTATCACCCATTTCGACTTAGAACTACACAGGCTTACGAAGTAATGGAAAGCCTTCTAGGCGTGACGAGAAAACAATGTCTGCAAATAGTTTACCCATACCTTGACCTGCCTCTCCTTGGACGAGGTTAAGCTATTTTTAAAAGGCTGTTAATTACTTAATGGGTGAAATCCCAAACTTTACCCTGTTCACTCCTGAATTGCCGCAGCGTTTATCCAAGGAGTTAAAATTAATAACTCATGTTCAAACTAAATATTCCATTCAGTGCAATGATATTAATTGTCAGGACCAAGGTGTACAGGCTCATATTACGTTACTAACAATTAAAATCACACTATTACAGAACCATGCCCATAGTGTATTAAATTACCTCAATTAAGTTCCGACTTAAGTAACTAAAATTAGCTATGTCCGAGAGTCCTCCATACGACCACTCCGACATATAAATATTAGGAGCATAAAATTCAAGTAAGATTTAATGTTTTCTCACCTTTTACCCACTATGGGAGATATTTCGTTGTCCTCCACGATAATATATTGGAAAACTTAATATCCTTTTGGCATCATCAGAACAGTTAAATTCTGATTGAATTGTTTGCATCCTTTTGGGAAATATCATTAATATTACACATATTTTTATCGAAACATTCTTTGGATCAATGACTTAAAGACCATATAATTGTATTTGCCAACTTTAGTACCATTGACTCCTATTTTAGGAACTTAATGTAATTCTGGAATCAACTTCTGGAATCAACAAATAACACATATTTAAGCTAGCTTTGGTGGCGGCAGCATTTAGTCCTCGCAAGCCAAATAAGAGATTGCGGGTTCGAGTCTCGCCGGAGTATCTTATCCAAGGTGGTAGCGTTTGTTATCCCATATTGTGAATTGTTCAATATTCAGATATAAAGACCATATCATGCTGCTCAAGGGAAATAATAAATTGTATTAAAAAAACGGATAGGATAGTTTCCTTCATGAAAGAAAACGGAAGGCATTGATTGCGATTCGTTACCCACCAATAGTGTATTCATAATATACAAATTATTTGGCTTTAGGAATCTCAGTTTAGACGAATGCTAATGGTCAATTTTAACCTCATTTGATAAAGGCCAGATTGGCGCCCATGCGAAGCCACTCCACGTAACGTCACAGGAACCTAGATGCTATAGGAGTAGTCAAGAGTTTCACATCGTCTGAGATTTCCAATAAGGCACAGAGATCAGGGAAACATCTCTAAATAAACACCTATTAAAATTGCCTAAGGCCGGAAAGTTTCCTTCGTTTGATAGGATACTAATAATCCTTATTTCAGCCAAGCGCTACCTGCTAGCTGGGTACTCTGCTACCTGCTAGCAGCCTGCATCGTCGCGGCGCTCATAGCCTTGTACCAAGGTGGTCTCATACGGCGGCAGCAGGAACCAGAATAACGTCACAAGGGCTTTTTCCAGCATTCATACTTAGCCATCGCGTTTTCACGCGCTTGAAATTTTTAACTTTTCATTTAATAGCGAAATATAGATATCGTCATTTAACAGTCTAGAAGCGTGAAATTCGTAACCCAGGAGTACGAGTAATCTTTCGATATAGGCAATAAAAAAATAATAGGAAACCACCCTATTGTAGCAGGTATTTCTCTTCCACTTGAAATTCAGCCAAGGCATAATGCTTCTTATGACCAATTCACTTATATTCCATAAACTCCACTTCAGCATAAAGCCCTTCACACACTGTGGTTGTGAAGATGACTCCGATCTTATTTTTTGAATCGGTCAAATGCCGTGGTTTTTAACTCCATTTCCATTAGAAATGACGCAGGCGAGCGGCGAAAGGCTCACGCCCCATTTAAAATTCATTCCGCATCATTTACTGCACGGCCCTCTCGTGACGTAATCCTCGGAGAAAATAAAAGGACCGACAAAAATGATGGAAGAGGAGCCACTTAATAGGAATCTGTGTCCCGAGCGTAGCAGAGCCGACGAGCCAAACGATTCCCGCGGGGCAAGGAAAAAAGAGCAGGAATATAAATACGCACTCGAGCTTCGACGGGAGTAGGATTGCTGAACGCGAGTCGAATTAGAATAGTTATCCGAAGGGGACACAGAAACAAAATATTATTATTACATTAGATAATTTTTTTTTTGAAGTTCACCTAATATTTGCAGAAAAGTTTCTCGGGTTTTCCACCGGTTGATGTCGTCCATGCCTCCCGACGTTTCGATCCGCGACTTGCTGATCATCCTCAGGGGATCTTCCGAATGCCGTTCTTCGAAAATTTTCCAGTATATATACACTCCATCCGAGATCAGGTGTAACCTGATTGGTTCAGGAGTGTTGTGGTTTTCCCGCCCTTGAACGGCATCAACCGGTGGAAAACCCGAGAAACTTTTATGCAACTGATACGCCGGGAAAACCTAAGATCATACTTCACATAATAGGGTAGTTTCCTTCATCAAAGAAAACGATAGGCATTGATTGCGATTCGTTACCCACCATTAGTGTATTCATAATACACAAATTATTTGGTTTTTGAAATACCGGTTTAGACGAATGGCAAGGGTCAAATTTTATCCTCATTTGAAAAAGGCCAGATTGGCGCCCATGCGATTCCACTCCGCGTGACGTCACAGGGACCTAGTTTCTACACGAGAGGATAGGAGTTATACATCGTCTGAGGTTACCAATGCATGCATGAGGCACAGAGCTCAGGGAAACATGTCTTAATAATCACCTATTAAAACTGGCTAAGGTCGGAAAGTTTTCTTCGTTTGATAAGGTATTAATAAACCTTTTTTTAAGCCAAGCGCTACCATTCAGGAAGGTACTCAGCTATCCGCTAGCATCCTGCGTCCTATCAGCGCTCAGAGTCTCGATCAAGGTCACTTCACAAGGAGAGAGGGGGAACCTGAAATGCGTCGCACGGACTTTCCTAATTACGCGTCGCGTTTTTGCGCGCTTGAAATTTTTCACTTTTCATTTAATCGCGAAAAATAGATATCGTCATTTAAAAATCTAAAAGCGCGAAATACGTACTCCAGGAGTAATAATCTTTCGATTTAGGCAATAAAAAAATAATAGGAAACCACCCTATTTTTTTTTGTGTGGAGGGCTTCATGCTAAAGTGGAGTTTGTGGTTCATAAGCGAATGGGATGTAAGTAGCTTTATGTAAGTAGCAGCTCAGAGCTGAAAATATTAGTGTGGAAGTGAAGAAACAATTCATAAAATGCTGCACATGAAGCATATTTATACATGGGACCAGGCTCGGACGTTGACAGGTGCAGAGAAGTCAAGATCGGAATCATTCGAAACGTGGTGCCATGGTCCGGATGATGAAGATAAAATGGATCGACCGTGACAGAAGAAAGAACATAGTAAGTCAATCGAAAGGCAGGATAGTTTGCGCTGCGATTGTTCATCTTAGAATCGAATAAATTTTACATAGATGAAAACGTGTTCTAGGTATGTTCCCGCAATGATGCAATCTATTATATGAAATCGTACTAAAAGTACCATCATGACTGAAGGTTACATATTGGAACAGTACTTTCCACCTAGGATGAGGTATGGGCAAATACAAATTTTTCAAGCACCAAGATAGTAAAGGAAGGGTTGGGTGAGTCCAATGACCAGGGTTATGGGATTACTTGTGTCAGGTGCAGTTCTGTAGCAAGAAATGTGTTATGTTATGTGAAATGTTACACACATCAGAAAACCACAAATTGCTGGATTTCAAGTGGAAGAGAAATACCTGTTACAATTCATGAAATCGATTTATATTTATTTCAATTCATTTTATTCTTTCCCATGAGCAGCACGACACGGGTTTTATATATGGATATCGAGCAATTCACAATAGAGGAAAATTCACAATGAAGGAGGCCCAATTCCATTCGTTAGAGGGCTGATTTTTGCTGCCTCTTTTCGCATTTTAATTGGTTTTCAAAACTGTCCGCGGCGCGGTGATGAGTGCAATGCGATCTACTTTTCTGCAATATTTTGAATTATAATGTTTATAATTGCGATGAATAGCATTGGAAAGTTATGAAATTGATAGATCACATCATAATGTATATGAATTTCGGTTAACGCACCCATAGGCGGATCCAGGGGGGGGCACGGGGGCACGTGCCCCCCCCCAAGACCCTTAAAAATATGATAGATTTTTAATACGGTCCCATTATAATTTCGTTCGTTTTGTATAACAAGGTATCCTTGTGCCCCCCCCTGAACAAAATCCTGGATACGGCCTTGCTTGTGCCCCTCCCAGAAAGAAATCCTGGATCCGCCCCTGAACGCACCTATATATATTTTTCTTCCCCGTGAAACTCGGATCATTTTCTTCGTCAGCGACGCGAGTGGCGACTTTTGTAAACCCATTTAAATTCGCGGTGGGTGACAACACATTTAGAGGCCTAATTGAGGATACTCTTTTGCAATATTCATGAATTATAATTTTTCTTAAGAAAAAATATATTACTTGATAACACTTCCCAGTAGAACGAGTGAGGAATAGGCACAGTTTTCTATGTTCAAGCTTCAATGAAAAAATGGCTAAACTATTGGTTTTTTTCCCGGCGAACAATTGCAGTGAAGTTTTCTCGGGTTTCGCACCGGGTCAAGTCATCCATTTCTCCTTCCAACGTTTCGACGGACAACTCGCCCATCTTCATCAGGGATTCAGGAATCCAATACCAATTCTGAAACACTCGGGGTATAATGGATTCTCTCGCGGACCAGCACCCCGAGGCTTTGAGAATTGGTATTTCATTCCTGAATCCCTGATGAAGATGGGCGAGTTGTCCGTCGAAACGTGGGAAGGAGAAATGGAGGACCTGACCCGGTGCGAAACCCGAGAAAACTTCAATGCAATTGTTCGCCGGGGGAAAAAAACAATAATTAAGCCACATTTTCATTGAAGCTTAAACATAGAAAACGGTGCCTATTCTTAAGACTCGTTCTACTGGGAAGTGTTATCAAGTAATATATTCATTCTTAAGAAAAATTATAATTCATTTTACCCCGATGATGACGCTGTGTGTTGAAAACACGCGTTTAATAACGCTTAGAGTGAAAATTTACCGGCTTCCCATTTCCAATCATCAGTTTACATATAGGGCCAACATTCAAACTCATCTCCATAAAAAAGTACGAATGCTGCTTAAATACAGGCCTAACAAAGCGAACGTCACAACGCCTCGGCCGTGGTGTCAAGTCTCACGGGGTCTGGGAGTCTATCCGGGTGGTCCTCGCCCCTCGCAAATTATCCGCGACTGACGTGTTGGGCGGTTCGGTAGGGGGGGGAGACGGCCTATCAACTACCCCAACCCCCATCCCCGGCAGTGACGGATCAAGGACTGCGTTCAGACATTGCGATTCATTGACTGTAGTAACCCTGTCACACCCTTGGAGGTCGACCCTCCAAGAACCGCGGCATCAATCAATTACACGTTGAAATTTTACTGTACAAGAAGATAAATTCTATCACCACATTGGGTACAATAAAGTAGGCACCTGGCTGTATTATTACGAATGCTTCACACGCAATGAAAAGTTTTTTTTGTCATTTTGGTTGAAAATAAAGCAATATTCCTAAACTAATCTAGAAATATATCTGCGTAAGCTAGGCGAAGTCGGTGTATTGGTTTTCATTTTTCTATGGTGGTACCAAGCGATCTTGCAAGTTTCAGACAATTTTTTGCAAATAATTTTCTTATTTTACCATGGAATTATACTTTCCCGTACACATTTAGATTTTTCACAAAATAGGCTAGTTTCCTTCATCATAGAAAACGAAATGCATTGATTGCGATTCGTTACCCACCAGTAGTACATTCGTAATATACAAATTATTTGGTTTTAAAAATCCCAGTTTAGACGAAAGGCAGCGGTCAATTTTAACCTCATTTGAAAAAGGCCAGATTGGCGCCCATGCGATGCCACTCCACCTGACGTCACAGGGACCTAGTTTCTATACGAGTAGATAGGAGTTTTACATCGTCTGAGATTACCAATGCATGCATGAGGTACAGATCTCAGGGGAACATCTCTTAATAATCTCACATTAAAAGTACCTAAGTTCGGAAAGATTCCTTCGTTTGATAGGGGAATAATAATCCTTATTTAAGCCAAGCGCTACCTGCCAGAAGGCTACTCAGCTACCTGTTAGCAGCCTGCGTCGTATCAGCGCTCAAGCCTCGCCCCAAGGTCACCTCACACGCCGACAGCTGGAACCAGAACAACGTCACACGGACTTTTCCCATCATTCCTACTTAGCCGTCGCGTTTTCGCGCGCTTGAAATATTTCACTTTTCGTTTAATCGCGAAAAATATATATTATCATTCGAAAATCTAAGAGCGTGAAATGCGCACTCCAGGAGTAATAATCTTTCGATTTAGGCAATAAAAAAATAATAGGAAACCACTCTATTTTTCTACTAATAAGTGCCGTCTCAATATCGTGTTGTCACAAAAGCTTCGCGAGCTCGAAAAAAACGAATTTCTCCATAAGATCCCATACTAATTTATCCTAATTTTTCCATCAAATATCTCAAAAACTGCAAAAAGGAATCCCTTTTTCCTTGGATCTTTGAAAGTGCGTTTTTCACAGACTATGTAACCTAAGTTTGATCAAATGTTTGTATCCTTTACCGCGGCGCTCCTTAAGGCGACGGCCGAATCTGAACTCGAAAGTAATGACTCAGAATCGGATGGAAAAATATAGGCGACATTAAAGGCGGGGGAGTGTGTAGTGGAACTGAAGATGCACTGGTGGCGATAGGGAGGAGAAGAGCGAAGACCGGCCTGCGTGGAAATCAACCGAATCGAGAGATTAATGACCCCAACCCTTGTCCTCTCCCGGGAGACGGATATGTTTGTCGACAAATCGTCCGCGGAGCATCCCGGAGCCTCTATCGGTCAAACTCACTCGGTCCAACCACAAGAGAGTAGCGCGTCACGAGAGAAAACAAGAGAGAGGAAACTCACGTACGACATTTTTCCTTTCCAACCCACCCCCTCTAGGAATGCTAACTCATTTGAGTGACATATTCCCCGGCGATTTTCGGCAAGGATGGGTGATAATGGGAAGACGTTAAAGAGGGTCTTGTAGCCTAGGAGAGATCAGTTTGTGTCACTTCTTTTCGTATTTTTGGAACTTCTCCTGACTCACTGCTTTTTTGAGCAGTATTTTGTATTTTCATTTACATATATGTGCGTAATTTCGTCAAATAAATTTGGAAGCGCAAAAAAAATTATTAAAAAACATAAACCCAGTAATTGAAATGTAATCGCTAATAGCTTTAGTTGACCAATCCCAAGTTTTGCGTAAAAAGTTACAGAAGTTGAAGGAATTCTTCTCGGGTTTTCCACCGGTTGAGGCTTTCCATGGCTTACAGTAGTTGATGCATATATCCTATCAACCGGTCGTGACTTTCCTGTTTATTCCACCAAGAATTATTTATTTAAAACTGAACTTATCGCATTAAAAAGTTCAGTTTATAGGGAGTAGAACATTTACAATGTATCCCAAAAAAAAAATGATACCGAGAAAGCACTGAGACGAATCTTTGAGACACAGGGAAAGTTTGACAAGGTGGCAAAAAACCTATCGAATTTCAATATGATTTAATAACGCGAGTCTCAGATTGGTTTAACCGAACACGATTTTAACGTCTCAAGTCCACGCTTTGGCACAAGAGATGGATGTCGTGCTTGCTAAGCCACTTTCGGAGATATAAACCCTACTTTATAGCTATTCCTTAACTTTCAAAAGCACTGCATAGAAAAGGTAACTTTGTGCGCAGTCACGCGCACGGGTACAAAATTATACACGCCTAGGATAAAATAAGCCATGAAAAAATTATTGGCTTAGCCGGCATTCGATTCCTGATCTCCCGATCGTCGATAGTAGTAGCGACCAAAAAAGAGAAGACAACAGAAAAACTCTCTCATATAGAATTTCTAGGGACCATAGTTCTATTTTGTTATAAACGGGGTTTTGTTACATCTAAAATAAAGGATTTTGCTCTATGCATCACAGGATTTCCGGCTAGTATTCCGTAAATCGTCTTAACTTGAAACAACAGATCTGTAACATTAAACGATCGTCCCACCGTCCCACCTAAGTTTAGCAAATACTAGTATTTAAGATTATATCAGATCTTAATTCTTTTATTTCCATACCATCGAAAACAGCTCAATACGGGCTTTTACATCGGGGTTATAAGCATAGTAACAGTTTTACGTACACAAACAACTATGCCCTGGATAGGGGTAACTCACCCAGGCGGGACTCGAACCCCAGACCTCCTGTTTTGCAGGCAAGAACTTAACCCCACCGCCACCGATGCCAAGAGTGTAAAATTGCGTGATACTCGCTAAGACCACGTAGCGGATCCAAGACCAGGACAGTAGGAACAAGGGGGGGACTAAGTATGGGGTAAACTCGCAGCAGAAGTAGTGGGGGTTGGAACAAAATTACCATTCTATCTAGTGTAAATTGGATATCCAAGGGGGGGATATAGCCCCCTGAGCCCCCCCCCCCATAGATCCGCCACAGCCAGGACCCTCCCTCTCCAGAGGGAAATGCGGGGATATTAACATTGGCGACCATAGGATAGTCCAGAAGGACCGGGAACTCACCTCCTTATAGGCGGGATTTCGTTACATGCGTGATCGTTATAAGCGACTTTTGCTGTATTCGCAAAGCCACAAAACGTACTGCTCCGTGGGGGCGTGTGGGACGCTCTCACCGGTGACGATAATGACGCAGGAACAATGAAGGGCGCTCCCTATGAATTTCAACCGCTTCTCGCTCTCTCTCCCTCTCCCTGTTAAGAGACTGGGAAGCCGACAACGGCAGGAGCCACGGCGATAGGAGAGGCGATGGACGACATGCGATACACCTGTTGAGGGACGACGAGCCGTCGCTCTCGGCGGTCGAAGACCCGAGAATTCCGCGGAAAAAAGTCCCCCCTTCTTCCCCTCCCCCACCAACCCTACGAGGATGCGGCACGAATACTTTTACTCCGAACTCGCGGCAGATAAGGCCGGAGAAAAATGATGGGAGGTTTTTTTTTCAAAGCAAACACCACGCGGCGACAACAAAGGTCGAGAGAGGAAAACAACGGTGTGGATGACTAAGAGAAGATGGCAAGAAGAAGATAGAAGTTGTAAAAATATTTGTATTAAGGGAAATCATAGTCTATTATCATGGTGAGAGAAAAATACACAACATTTTTGTAATTTTCCAAGGTTTCAGCGTTGGTCTAAAGACAATCATAATCTATTATCATGGCGATAGAAAAATTCAAGACATTTTGGTTATTTTCCAATGTTTCAACGAATAGCCGACATTCTCAAGGCAGGGGAGTAGCCAGGAATTTCGTTCGTGGGTGGTCCAAAAACCAGGGGGGGAAATTTTTGAAAAACGAAGTAGTAATTATTGGGTTTTAAACTACTTTAAACACTTTTCATATTCGAAAAAAACTCGATTTGTTAAAGAAATATTTTGTAAATTCATGATTTTTCAATTTTTTTTCTTTTAAGAAGAAAAATTATTGAGTTTTTATATTTCAGGTGGGGGGGGGGGGGTCCGGACCCCCTGGACTGTCTCAAGGAGAGGAACCCATAATATACGTTATCCGTTGAAGCATAGGTCGGTGTAACTTTGATTAAAGCGTGGAAAATTACACAAGTTTGTTTGTTTTTATATCGTGATTGAAACATTCCACCGAAATTAACCACAGTTTCTTAAAATTTATTTCCATTAAATTAAAAAAAAAACAGTCTTGAAAATCTTTTACATTGGATTTGGAAGCAAAAACGTTTGTCTGTAAGTCTGTTTAAAAAGTCTGTAATCCCAAAAAGCATGTTAGTCAAGAAGGGAAGTGGAAGAAAAAATAGGATAATAGTATTCATAAATAGAATGAAAGGGAATAAGGCTAACAAGAATTGAAAACGAAAGTTCTATTTTGAGGAGGGGTGCAGGCAGGTAACGCCCAAAATGTTCCATGTATATCTACCTTGACCTGTAAAATACCTTCAGTAGTAGTAAGTCTCACAGTCAGTCCATGTCTAACCCATAAAAAAGAGTCAAAATATGCCATGAATGTTTGCATAGTATTCTTATTTTTGCTCCTTCTAGGGTACATGATGGGAGAATAAGTAGGCCTTTTAATAGATCACTTAGCAGGTGATTAGGATATATGTGTACGAATATGGTGAAGTAAATTATTTTTCTATTTGTTCGTAGATAACTTGGTCGGTGTAAGGTGATTGATTAAAGTGAGAACAATTAAGTTTGCGTGATTTTCACTCATTACAATTGAAATTTTTCACCAAATTGAACATGAGCCTATTTTTTAAAGCCACCAACGTGTTAAAGAGAAAAATGTTAGAAAAACTGTGGAGTACAGGAATCGAAAGCGAATATTTCACTTGGAATAGGGGAACAAGCAGGTGATTCGCAAAATGATCCATGTAAGGCTACATTGACCGGTAGATTCTAAATATATGAAATAAAATAAGGCAGGTCATAATAATGAGGACATTTTTGAAATTATCAATAAATTAGCATTCACTAAGAATCTTGGTGAGCTTTCTTTAACTGATAAATATGTACCTCCTAATAAAGTCAACCGAGAATCCTAAGGGAGTAGAGAGCATGCATATAGCAAGCTGCGGTTCGCCGATTAACTCGTCATCGCTGGCAGCCAAGCGGATGACGAAGAAAGGCTAGCAGATTCGCAGAAGAGATTGAGAACAATAAGGAGGGAGAAAAAAAACATAGCTCGTTTTCAAGTGGAGAGTAGAAGCATTCAAAATGGAATACTAAGGGATAGGAAGGAAATAACAGAGCGGATACCTATTCAAAACCAGCTACATTTCGAAATAAGCATCTTGGCTATCTGCCTTTTGCAGCTGTACGGGTAGCTGCGTGGTACCAAGGAGAAAGGAATATCCTATTCTCAGGAATACGAAATATATGGATCTACCATGGTCAGTGGAAGTAGTAATTAAGGGCAGAAATCATATTGAATGGGTTTCAAATTTCTCTTCAAATGCGAATACAACCAAAATTCTCTGTTGGGAACGGTGGCAGTGGGGATAAGTCCTCGCCTGCCATAGTGAAGGTCGCGGGTTCGAGTCCCTCCTGGACAGATTGACCCCATCAAGGGCATAGATGTGTATGATCATCTATTGTAAGTTGTTGTTGAAACCCCCGATGTAAAGACCTCATTTTGCTGTTTTGAAGGGTAAATGAGATTAATAAAATAAAATACATTTCAGAATCACTTACTCAAGTGCTTCAACCCAATGCTTGGCTTGGATATGTGGTGGTAAAGCTACCTTAACTTAAAACCCAAAGGGTGCTTGCTGCGTTTCGGATATATCTACTTATGATTCACTAATTTAGCAATCGAACCCGATGGTTGCATTGAATAAGTGAAGCTAGAACTTACCAGACTAATTGGAGAGAAAGGAAGAAATCACATTACCCGAGTTTCAAATTTCCCTTGAACTGCGACTACAACAATTAACCATATAGAAAAACCAAAGGTACGTTTTAAATTTTATGGAAAAAGGTATTTCACAGTTTTCGCACATTGATCACCAAAAATAGTGAAATAAACCAGAGAAAAGTAACGAAATTTAAAGAGCGTAACAGGTTGTTACAATAACATTTCAAATCCCGAGAAACTCTAATTGAAAAATCATAACTTTGATGAAAATTTTTAATATAATTGAGCTTGGGAAGAGGGAAAACAGAAGTTGTGCCCGAGAAAACACTGATATATAATGAGCGCGAAAAAAAAATCGCCAATTCTCGGAATAGGGGGAGTTGATGGTGACGTCATTGGACGGGTTGAGGTGTAGGGGGGCGCCAAGACTACACGACCGTGGTGACGGCAATGAGTCAGCTTCATCGCGATAGTGCGGTAGTAATGGGAGGAAGAGGGGCCGAACTCGGCAAGGGGGGGGGGCGCTTGACTCCAGAAGATGACTGACGCACTCTTTATGCGAAGAAACAGCTGCGCGACGATGGAATAACAGGATGAGTGATTTAAGAGACTGGCGCGAATAATTAAGTAAATGGTCTTTTCATGAAAAATTCAAAATATGAGGCCTGATCGGAGCTTCCGTTTTTTATAAATAAAATGCTAAAGTAGATTTACAAAATGTAATATCATCGTCATTAGTCAACGATCCGAAGATTGGTTTTACGCAACTCTCCATTCCTCTCTCCTATCCGCTAGCCTTTTCATTGCGACGTATTTCTTCTCTTTCACATCCTTTATTACCTGTACTACGTAACTCATTCGGGGCTATCCCTTGCTCTTCTTCCCTTCACCCGTTCTTCTACGATAGTCTTCATCAGGCCATATTGCCTCAAAATATGGCCAACTAAGTTCTCCCGTCTTCTGCTTAAGGCTTTCAGGAGGCTTCTCTTTTCTTCCACTCTTCTTAGCACTTCCTCGTTACTTACACGGTCAATCCATTTTATCTTCATCATTCTTCGGTAGCTAGCACCACATTTAGAATGCTTTGCAACTCTTTACCTCTCCGATGTTGTCAACGTCCAAGCCTCGCTTCCATAAAGAAACATACTCCATATTTAGCATCTGATGAATTGTTTCCTTACTTCTATGCTTGTATTCTCAGCTGTAAGAAGATTCTTCTTTTTGTAGAAAGCCCTCTTCGCCAGCGCTATTCTACTGAATATTTCTTTCTTGCTTCGTCCATCGTTGGTAATTCGGCTTCCCAAGTAAGAAGCTCTTTCACCTCTTCAAGCTTATGCTTTCCTTGGTTGATATACGTTTTAGCCTCCTCTCTTTTGCTGCATACTAATATCTTAGTCTTCTTTTTGTTGATTTGCAGCTGATATCCGGCCATTGTTCTTTCCATTCATCTTAAAAATACAACTTTCATTTACTTTTCAACAAATTACATGAACACTCAGGCACGTATCATACCTATGAACTAACTTTGAAATTATTCACGCGAAAAATCCTGCATCGACGAGACATGCAAGTCCATGAAGATGCCTGCAGGAACACAACACATAATAGGAAATTCAGCCTATCAGTCGCTGAGCACGCCTGAAGCGATTCCGGACACGGCATAAAATCTGACGAAGCCAAAATCACCGCAAAGGAAAGATATTATTCCAGGTTGATAAGGAATAGAATAGAAAATGAAATTTATTATTCCGGGACAAGTGTGTCCCTTAAGAGCAAACATGATTATAAATATACTAGAGTCAAAAATATTACAAACTATATGAAGATTTACATGAAATATGGGTGTCACAGATGCGACATAATATTTGATAAAATGGAACAAAAATACATATATTTATCTTAAACGATTTTACATACATTTATACATATAAATTATATTATATATTATATTTTTTAATGCATATATTTATCTTATTTTATAAACATATTTATCAGCAAAACAATCGTATGAATACTCATAAAATCGTCTGATTTTGTTCCATTTAGAACAATATTCGGTTAACTTACAATATTCAATTCGACAAGGGAGCCAATTGAGATCACCAAAACGATGAAATAATTTCCAAGAAAATGAAAGATAAAAAATACGAGAGCTGCATTACGGAAATTCATCAAAGAGAAAAAGATTAACCCCGTATACATGGCTATGAACTAACCGTTTCCATCAGTTCTTAATCGCGAGCGTTATACTGCGTTCAATAACCTTCTATATGAGTCGGCCAAAGTCTCTCGGAGCCGACGGCTGGCAAAATCAAAGCTCTTGCATCGTCCATCCCAACGGCAATCCCAGGACACATTTACAAATCAAATCCCGCGCCCTGTCATACAAAAAATTATTGGGCCCCCATCCCGCTCTCGAAGAAGAAGAGAGAGGTCCGAGCACCTCGTAAAGTGTATTCCGGGCCTCACCCGTCACTCTGGCCAGATCTTCGGAGGCTATTTGAGGATTCTCGGATGAGAGAAAGGGGTGTGGGAAGACGTGACGCAACCCATACGCATTCTGCATTGTCCCGCGTGAGGTCGCGTGGGAGAAATACCAATCGATTGCCGCGTGACGTCACCGCACGGCCGCCGAGGGCCAACGTCCCACGCGTGTGCGTGTCCCTTACAACTCCATGCTCCGACTGATGGATAAACGTATATCTCCCCACGACCACTCCGATGAACAAAACTTAAGAGGACTCATCACTCACGCTCGACCAGTGGCATTTTTACGCGCTCTTTCTTAACTTGCTTTGTTCTCCCATCAATTCAACTTCTACACTATTGCCTGATGTTCGGGATGCGAGGTGTATACAATGTCCTTCGGGATGAATATGCCCTACTCTTATGAGTTCGCATTTTTAACACTCATTTTTTTTACTTTTTCGTCTGCTTGTCTGTTTCATCGATGGAATTTTAAAATTAATTTTTACCAACTTCCCATAATCGGATCGGCTTGATATTATGCACACTAGCTTCCTTTTGATGAAAATATAATATTCAATAATCAGTCATTTGAAATTGTGTTCTATTGCTCTCTAATTAGCTAACTAAATTGTCATTTGTAAAAAAAAAGCTTTTAAATTTTCCCAATAGATTCGTATTAGTATTCGTAATTTTTTTGGCAGAAATTTCTTGAACAGCTCTGGTATAAAGGATTTAATTATTCACAAATAATGATAAAAATTAACTTCAAAAAGATTTTTAAAAAGACATTTTTTTTCCAAAAAATATAAAGAGAACTAAAAAGAAAAAAACTTTCCATCAGTAGTAGATTAAAGCGTGGATGCTGATAAGGTTTATACATAAATATTGCGTGCTATACCGCACCTGTTTGACACCATTTTCTTATAAACCTATTAATACCCACGCTTTAATATCCAAGTAATGAAAAGCTTACTTTTTTTATTTTTATTGCTTTCATAATGTTTTTGGAAAAAACGCTTTTTAATAAATCTTTTTTTTTATTTTTTCGTGACTTTTCGAGGCCTAATCATTACTAGAGCTAACATCTTAAAATTTCCAGGGTATAATTAATAGTTTTCGTCTGAAGACTTTCACAGCTTCTTTTATCTATGTTGCTGGTGGTTTTCGGGTATTGCTGTGTAGAAAACATTTTAACTCGACGTTTCACTCCTCCTACTGGGAGCGTTATCAAGAGAATGGAAGGAATTTATACTCGTCCCGAGCTTATATATGTTTTATATATATGTTATAGGGAGGATGGGTATAACCTCAGCCGTATATGGAGAGGGTTCCTAGCACAATATAATGGCCAACGGCTATCGGCTAAAATTCAAATCCGGCACAACAATGGGTAGCGAAAAAAAACATATATACGCTCGGGACGAGTATAAATTCCTTCCATTCTCTTGATAACGCTCCCAGTAGGAGTGAAACGTCGAGTTAAAATGTTTTCTACACAGCAATACCCGAAAACCACCAGCAACATATAATTAATAGTCTTTTAACGTATGTTTTCGCAGAGAGGGGCATCGTTGCTAACGGCTTCCGGGTCCAGCTACATGTTGCGCTTTGTCGTGCAAGTTTTCGCGTCCGTTACAGGGCGCATCGTCAGGCGATGAATGATCCTCCATCACCTGTATAATGAATAGTCCTCCATCAACTTTTGCCTGTTCCTCGAATGCAATAGCTTTACATCTGATAGAAAACTGAGGTGAAACTTTTAAGATGAAAATGAAATCCAGGAATATGCTATCCAGGATATACTATTTATACCATGAAAAGCTTTAGATGATACCGTAAGTTTTAACCGAGTAATGTTAAACCAAATACGAGAAGGAAGAATACCTACTTTCCCATACAGTAATTACCCTGAAAAGTTATGCACCTTAATTTTCATGGCAAAGATATAAACACCCACTTCGTTTCTCGCATCAATCTCCACAGGGTGAAAGGAGCGTTTACTTGTAATTTGTAATAAAAATCAAACGTGTTAATTCTGAGATACCCCAGGAAAAAGGAGAAATAAATAAATTTTGCCAATTTACTCATTCATGTGGCCGTATTTGCTTTATATTGAGCTAGATGTGAGACAAGTCAAATGAAAGTCAGACATTGTTTTCCTCAAAAAAGTAAAAATATATCCCTTTCCCATTTACATACTCAACTGTGGCGATGTTTTCATCTCGGAAGGTAGCGCTGATGAACGCAAATTTTTTAAAAATCACATCAACTAGATAATTTGTGGTGGATGCATATTTTCAAAGATACGAAGACCCATACGCAGTTTACTCTAAACAGGATTATTTAAACCTAAATACTGAAAAGCTTTCACTGACCATATCATGAGCACCACAATCTGCAAAGCACAGCTTTCATTCACGTGACTCACCTGAAAAAATAGAGATTTTTATGAATAACAATATTTAAATGCCTTCATTAATTATTATATAAAATGCCTTTATAACAAATTTTTAACTCAATGATAGAGGAAGTATCACAAGCCATATTTTCCACGATATGAATCCAGGTAATACGAAACGAAAAGCTCCGGTGACTCTTGTACTGAATACACTCGGAGTCATACGCTTCAACCTATGTCCACAGTCTTTGGGTGCGGGTGTCCTTACCGGGAAAAATTGAGAACTACTTCCACCAGTTCTTGGTACTCAAAGACTATAATAGCAAGGCAGGAGCAGCGAAATGATTCAAATGACCAAAATAATAAACACATTAATCTCTACTCTCCAAAATACACATACAAATGTACAACGTAACATTAACTCATAGTGTGTGCATCTTAATGAATTTATCTTCACCTTAAAAATATGAAACAAGCGAGAAATTATTATTCCAAATAGATGGTGAAATTGAAATAACATTAACCGCTGCCTTTAAATTAACTAAAATTAAGATTACATGAAAGGAAATACTACAAATCGAACATCACCATTGCTATTATTTCCCAGTATTTACGATACAGAGAAAATCAACATTCAAAACATATTACATATAAACCCTTAATCAAAATAGACTAGCTCTCTTTCCTGTCCACGCAATATGGTTACGTAAAAATCACAGTTGGAATGCAGGTGGGAAATCCTACCGACTATCTTTTCCCCGAAAACATGAAACCGGAAACTCATCAAACGGGACCTTGTCCGTAAGGGCGGGTGTCGTTCATGGCAGTTAGGTCGGCAAGGTCAACAAGGACATCGTCATGTGGAATCTCTGCGGAGACATACCAGCAGAATCAAAAAAAAAAGAAGAAAATAAGACCAAGGAGATGGAGAAGAAGACGGCAGCAATTTTCAAGAAAAGATATACATACTCAATCATCCGTACGCCAAGTTTCCATGAGCTCTAAACAATTTGGACCGGTTCGGTTTATTTTCCTTTCATGTGTCATTTAAAACTTACTAAAAATGTTACGAGTGTCCTCCACAGGAACATGAAATGTAAGGACGTTGATGAGGATAGTTTGGCCTCGAATGAGGAGGAAAATAGGATGTGCAGATAAAATGAAAGGGAATAGGCCTTAATGGGATTTGAAGAGTGATATTTAACTTGGGAGAGAGAGTGCAAGTAGGGATGATTCGCGATTCCAATAAAACATACCTCGACTGGTAGAGTAGACTTAATAAAAGTATCTTCACATATTGAATACTTCATATAATAGGGATCAGATAACAACAAGGTACATCGGGATAAAATATTCTCGGATTTGGCACCAGGTATGGCTATTTAAGGCCACCCTTTCGCTGAGAAACTCCCTCACCGTCACCTGATCGTCACCCGATGGGCCCCAACCGTCCGTTGTATAGCTTAGTATAAAAAACCGTCGTGGACCAAACTCGGAAGTTAAACCTTTAGAAGTCCAGAGGGACATATTTGTCCCAAATTGTTGAATTTCTCTCAAAATTTAATGAGATGGTGTATGATTGTAAGAATTGGTTCTATTGAAGAATGAGCTATTGGCATCTATTTTAAATTCTTTTAGTGACATCCTTTCGATATCGTCGTTTCCACGTTGGTAAGAACTTTCACTTGAAATGCTGTGTACGAAGTGGAAATGTGATAGTTTATAACAAATCAATGAGATGGTCAATAATAACAGGAATTTCGGTTTATCCTTTATGTGTACCCATTTTGTGAAGTTAGTACCAAAAACTCCGAATTTGTGCCTTAATTTTCACAAAATTAGCGTTTCTTTGTCATGGGACACATATGTCCCTATAGACCATAAGGGAGCGAGAATTGATATTATTTCGCGTCCCAGATTGTATCTCATAAACCATAATAGATATCGCCTTCATATAAATATTTTTGGAAATTACGAATTAATATTAGCCTAAAATCGTATTTTGTTATGCAATTTAAAGGCTGCAATCTTTATACGCTTTAAAGGGATAAACAGCCAGTACCAAACCAGAGAAGATTTTAGCTATAGTATTCGTCAGGGAATCCTACGATCTTTTAAGATACGTTTGCTGAGCGAACATCGACTCCGCACTTTAAAACGGTTTACTTCCTTGAAGTTATTCGGAATCAAAATATGACAATAAATAGGGCAAAGCTTCATCAAGCTCCTAACCATCTGCACCTGTGGCGTTTATTTTCCTTTATTGTGCTGTTTATAACTAACTAAATATGTTACGAGCAGACCATATAGGGACACGAAGTGTAAGGACGTTAATGAGGGTGGTTAAGCCGCTAATGAGGAGACATACAATAGGATTTATAGATAAAATGAAAGGGAATAGGCCTTAACGGGATTTGAAGAGTGATATTCAACTTGGGAGAGAGGACAAGTAGAGACGATTCGCGATTCCTAATAAACATACCTGATACTTGTAATGTGTGCACTAAATAAAAGTATTTTTCACATATTCATCACTTCACTTCTTCAGAAACAAAAACAACAGTACCTTTATTTTTGTTGAGCGAATATCCCTAAATTGAAATAAAAGTTAGTTGACTTAATCACAATTATTTAATCACTTATAACCCATAACATTTCCAAAGTTAATAATACATACAATTGCGGAAAAGAGCAACCAACTTTTATTTCAATAAGTCGAACTTCCACTACACCACGCCTGAATCGGTTAAACTTTATCAACACTGCACTTTGGCACGTCATTTTGCCTTCGAGTTATTCGGTATCACTTTATGATGGTGGAAAAAAATCGCCGCACAACCATACTTCATGCTCAATCATCCGTACACCAAGCTTCATCAAAATCCAAACAATCCACACCTGTTGCGTTTATTTTCCTTCATTGCGTCTTTTATAACTTAATAAATACGTCACGAAAGTAACCTCACTTGAGTAGTGATTTTTAGTTTCATTTTCATCGTCAAAAAATATCACAGCCGTTCCACGGTCTAGTCGTGACTCACGATCACACGACGTTTAATGTGATCCGAGGTTTCTTTTTATCTCCCATCTCGCATTTATGAAGACAAAGCGAGGGCGTAATTCAAAGTTTATGGTTTTAGCTCACACAAACACATACGCGAGCGAGAGAGATTTTCATCTCACATCGGAAAGGCACGGACCACGTCGCCCGAGTGACGCGTCCGCTGTGAATTATTAATTTTTCACTGCCACGGGTGCATTCCTAGCGGCGGTACCCGTGCGGCGTAAGCGTGTTATCCGATCTACACCTCTGCGGAGCGGTGAACGCTTAAAAAGTCTTTCCGAACGACGACGTGCCGCAAATAGCAAAAACGAAATAGATCCTCGCCCAACGTGATTGATGCTCGGGAGTTTTTTTTTTAATTTTATTTTCATTTATCGACGGAGAAAACCTAGTGAGTCATCCAACGGTGATGCCAGACGCGTGATAGGGGGCATAGGCGGGTTTTAGGGGGGTCACGCCTCCCCCCAGACATTTAAAAAATAGGCAAAATTTTTAATATTGTCCCGTTATCATTACGCCCGTTTCGTTTTGCATAATTAGTAATCGAGTTAAATATAGAGGGCACTTCAAAAGATTTCCTTTCGCACGTAAATTCGGGTATCAAAATTTATATCTCGAGTAAAATAAAAAATAAGGTAGCGAACCAAAATGGTACGACGCGAAAGTCAGACAATAATTAAGGCGACAAAAAAATGCCATGCACGTATATTTAAAAAATCCGTACTGATTTATCCGCAACTGACCGCGAGTCGAAAGACTGTCTTAGTAGTGAACCTTTAGTGTACAATCAGTTTATGAAGTTAGGATTGACAATAAGGTGATAATAAAAAAATATAAGGCATCTGAAGGAAGAATAAAAGAAAACTGTCGTCATTATAGACGTAAAATATCTATAAAATATATAATATTTTAATATCAGTAACTTTTATATTAAAATAAAAAGAATATTTCGTACAGTAATTGCTGTATGCTGCTCTTAATGCCAAATATGAGAAGACCGTTTGCCTGTCAGAATCTTGTGCCCCCCCAGAAATCCAGACAGGGGTATAGGGAGCGATGATCGCTGATAGGATGAATTGATTGCTAGACTACGATACGGACGTCTAAGTTCATTTCGACCTCAGAGCCCAGACACATTCAATGGGTTAACGACATTACGGCACGATGTGAATATTCACAAATGAAAAAGAAAATTCGTTTTCTTCCATTCATTTTCTTTGCATGACATGTGTCGACACACCAAACGCCAGCCGTAATGTTGGCGGGTCTTCGCCTGCTTAGCGGGAGGTCGCGTGTTCGAGAACCGTCTGGGTAGGTCGGCTATATCTATAGGATCACGAAGCCCAGTACAATGAGTAGAGTAGTTTCCCCAGGCAAGGTGATCATATAAACGTTATTTACTGCTCAACACCCCGATATGAAGTCGAAAGGTGCCGATTTGGAAGACTAAAAGAACGAATAGAGAATTCGCAAGGAAAAAGTAAGCACTCACTTCACAATTATTTCTTTGAGGAGACACTCAAAAGCCATTAATAATCAAAGCAGATGCACATATACATGAAAATCTATACACTATAAACTTCTAATTAAAACTCTAAACTATCAACTATATACTTCTAACTAAAAAATACTTCCGACCACTGACTAATTCAAACAAACTCCACGGGACCTCACAGGGACCTAGTTTCTATACGAGTAGATAGGAGTTTTACATCGTCTGAGATTACCAATGCATGCATGAGGCACAGAGCTCGGGGAAACGCCTCTTAATAATCACCTATTAAAACTGCCTATGGTCGGAAAGTTTCCTTCGTTTGATAAGGTATTAATAATCCTTATTTAAGCTAAGCGCTATCTGCTAGCAGGGTACTCTGCTACCTGCTAGCATCCTGCGTCGTATCAGCGCTCAAAGCTTCGCCCCAAGGTCACCTCACTTGGCGGCAGCGGGAACCAGAACGACGTCACACGGGGTTTTCCCAGCGTTCATACTTAGCCGTCGCGTTTTCGCGCGCTTGAAAATTTTCACTTTTTATTTAATCACGAAAAATACATATCGTCATTTAAAAATCTATAAGCGTGAAATACGTACCCCAGGAGTAATTATCTTTTCATTAAGTAATAAAAAAATAGGAAACCACCCCATTATTGCATACATAATATAAACGCTTGACTTTGAAAAAATCAGAAGGCAATTCGCTAAAGCACGCCTCAGAATAGAAAGATTTATCGGGTTCGCGACAATTCAATCCTTCATAAAACGGTAGTCACGTGATCTAAGGCGTTTCGCTCCCACTGAACAGTACCATCTTTAGGCAGGGAACAGGCCACCGCCTTCGATGACCACCTCTTCAGCTATGGCCATTAACATTTTTCATCTGCCAGGTCGGGTTACAACTTGGGCGCGACTCGAGCCGATACATATAAAGTCTTGTCACAGTCAGTGGTTCAGGCACACTCATTTATGGAGCCCTTTCTCTTCCCCAGAAGTTAGGGAGAAGGGAGGGCAGTGAAAAGAATTCGTATGAATCTTCCGATGAAAGGGAGTAATGACGGGCGCTTGGACCAGCGTCAAAGCAGTGTAGGCGTGCATTACCACTCCGCGTAATCAAACAGCTGATGGCATCAATTATGGTTTGTTTTCCCCTTTTGAAAGTTCGACCATCACTTCGTTATAAATTTACAAATATTAATTTCCACATTTTAATGTAAAACTCCACTACCGACCATGGTTTCAACACTATGTCATTTTCAAGGAAGACTAGACACGGAATGTCGATACCATGATCGTATTTGGAGTTTTACATAGAACTATGGAAATTACCATTTGTAATTTTTATCATCGATATATCACATTTCCACCAATTCAGCCTGAAACGGTTTTAGATGTTCATAATCATTCACTGAGAAGAAAAATAAATACAGTAGTGAAAAATAGAAACATTACATACGATAGAATTTTTACCCTCCATTTATCTTGTAGTATACTAGGGATTGGATTTGGAGGAGGCGACCGACTATGGCCATATTCCCCACGAAGAAAGCATATGGAAAGAAGCGTGGAGAAAAACCCGGCGTAGGCATTAGCATGCTAATATCGAAAGGCGCCAAGGGGACCACGGCTTAACGTCCCATCCGACGGACGGAGTGTTGCGCTTGAAGTTCCCTCCACTAAGTACTCGAGCAGGGATCGGATGGCTTGTGAAAATTCTCTACCAGCCAATATGGACTGTTTCAGCATTTACCGGCGTATATACTTCATAATTTACCCAAATCAATCTTTTTAGTCCTAAATATTCCGACGAGAGCATTTTAAAATAATGCATTACCAAGAAGAGAAGCCTCATGAAAACCTTAACAAAAAGACGGAACAAACTTATAGGCCACATCTTGAGACATGATAGCCTCATGAAAACAATCGTCGAAGGACAAGTAGATGGGAAGAACGGAAAAGGAAGACCTCGAACAAAATATATGGAACAAGTAAAGAAGGATGTGAAAGAGAAGAAATACGTAGGTGTGAAAAGATTAGCAGATAGGAGAATTGAGTGGAGAGTTGCGTCAAACCAATCTTAGGATTGTTGACCACTGATGATGATGGATAAGTGTGTGTCTAAATTATAAAAGATAAACAAATTACATTAATGTAAGTGCTTTTTTCGTAATCAAACATTGGGTACGCTGGAGTTGAACAGTATTTAATTAGCTTTCTAAAACTAAGTCGGGATTTACTAGTACGACTAAAAATGAAAAAGTGTCGAATCTCTTTCAGTAAGTCACTACGTTAAAAACTAGGCTGTGAGGTTAAGTATTTCTTACTATAGCCTCATCCTTATGACTCAAATAGAAACTCATAATCAGAAATGAAAATCGCCCGGAACATTTATAGAGGCAAAGAAGCTGCTTCACTGCCTTTGAAAATAAGTTATCTTCACTTTCAATCAAGCAATCATATCTGTTTAAGGGCGGAGAGCGATGCAACTTCTGGAAAGGATATATCTCTGGCGACAGAAAGTCGAGAAAAAGTGAAGGCAAATAGATCTTCCATACTGCACACGACGTTAGAGTTCCAAAGAAATCTCCCTCATGCTACTTATGAGACGGATAACATCTTTAGCAGGGCTCACCATCGGCAATCTCTCTACGATGCTTCCTAACTGCATTAACGAGCAGAATCAGTAGAGAAACCCTTCGCCATACTGAAAAGGGAACTTTTATACACGATATACCGTACCAGCATTTTAAACCATACACTTCCATGTTTCGGATCCTATAAGCTATATGAGAGAGTAGTACGCACCACCAAGCCTATGTGCCAAGTCCTTTTAACTTCGGATAAAACATGTTTCACAAAACAACCAAAGTTGTTGTCACCTCAGAGTGGGGCCAAATCTATAATACGGTGCTAAAATTAGAAAAAAATACCGGGGTTATAATTCCTTATTACAAGGTTAGTAAGACGCTTATCTGAGCCGCTGAGAATGTAGCATAGATTTCGAAGATTCAGGTATGATAATGGGGAATATCAAAATTTAGAGGCTGAAAAACAAATACAAATTTCCATTTTTTTAACTAATACCTTATGAACCGAGTAATTTAGATATTATATCAATTCTGACTTGTAAAATTCAAATTTAAGGTGGTAGTGACTTATTAGTGGGATGAAAAAACATAGGAAAACTTCTCCATTCTACAACCTCGTAGCAATCATTGATGATTACTTGCGGCTGTACTTAAGCATGATGACACGAACAAATTATGAGGAAAATCTTGATAGCTCTAACAGAAATATATAACATTTCATAATAAAAATCCTAGGTGCCCCATGGTCCATTAGCGAAAAAAAAATAGAAAAGGCTTTCAGAAAGTTAACCAGAAGTTTTGACCACTTTGAAATCATTACTAATACGTTTTTCAAAATACTTTTATTCTACCACTAATGAATTGCTGACATACATACCTTTGGGATTACACCCTATCACCCTAAGACAAGCACTAAGTCCCCAAAACCGCCCTTTAGTCTTCTCACTCCCATTAAGCTGAATCTAGGCCATGATTTTACCCCTTTTTTTACTTTCTAGCAGCTAATTATATGTGATACACTGAGTGGACATCCACAAAGCTGGGAAGTTGAGTTTTCAAACAAAAAAGTGATATTTCATCGTAGCGTAGATAATATTTTTCGTCGCCTTAAATTAAGCAAAAAATTGGTATACTACAACAAAAGGGTGGCATACCGAAATTCTCTTCCGTCAGAGGCAATGCGTTAAAAATATGAGTATGGAAGGAAAGATGGAAGGCTGTTAGACAGAAAAAAGGGATGTCGAAAATACGCGATAGGGTCGTCTCCTAGATACGGACCATTCTCGGAAAACTCCCTCGCAAACGGAGCATGAAAAGTGGAGATGGGTTCTCTC
Source organism: Ischnura elegans (assembly GCF_921293095.1). Lineage (NCBI taxonomy): Eukaryota > Metazoa > Arthropoda > Insecta > Odonata > Coenagrionidae > Ischnura > Ischnura elegans. The sequence goes on from NC_060253.1 coordinate 55,395,604, forward strand.
CTTCATTCCGCGCAAATGAAAAAAATCGACGGGAGATGATACACAAAAGAATCTACCACGCGGAATGGAATGTGGAAGGACCAGGGGTGGAGGGGTATTGGGGGGAAGTAGTAGCACTTCGAGTCTTGCCTCAGGTTTGGGTGGTCGCCTGTGGAGGAGGAATTCCAGCCGGTAGCCTTTTCATCTTACCCCCTTTTGTTGCCGGCGAAGACTTCGCTGTCCCGGACACGTAACTACGCCGTGGAAGGGGTGACAAGTCTCGGAAGACGGTCCAACATTTCGGTGGTCGCAACTGACTCCGAATTGCGTTGGGGAACGATTTCTTGGCCGGCAGCACAACCGAAGTACCAACAGTGGCGGATCCAGGATAGGGACAAGGGGGGGCTGAGTGGGGTTAACAATTCCAGCAGTAGTGGGGGTCGAAAAAAATTATCATTCTATCTAGTGTAAATTGGATACCCAAGGGGGAGGGGTAGAGCCCACTTAGCCACCCCCCCTATAGATCCGCCACTGGTACCAGCTAATGTTTTTCTCTCGCTCGCGAAACTTAACGTAATGTATATAAAGTAATGCCGGCCTCGGTGGCGGTGGGGTAAAGTCCTCGCCTGCCAAACCGTAGGTAGTGGGTTCGAATCCCACCTGGGTAGGTGATCCTTATCCAGGGCATGGATGTTTGTGTTGTACTTTGTTAATATTGGAAACCCTGGTTGTAAAAGGCCGTCATGTGCTGTTTACGGGGAATGTGATAATAAATAAATAATAAATAAATTATATTATATAATCATAATGTAATTATTACATTTTTATTATTTCTATTTTAAAGATTCATTTGCCTTTCTATATATCTTTGCATTGACGCTAACGAGGGGTTACTTACCCCAGGTTAGGTGGAAGAGGGTACTCTTTGGACTCAATCTCGCCCTAATAAAGGCATATATAATTATTACTATTGCAAAACCTGACTCAATGCCCAGTCCCATCGTTTCCTTGGTGATTCATACATATCAGGCTCATATTCAGTTTCAGTTAGAATTCTATTTTAGAAACTAACTTCGATTGTACTCAATTGAGCTGGAGTGATTGCAGTAACGTCCAGTCGTAAAATCTACAAAATAATAAGTTTTACTAAATCTTGTAATTACTGATCTCCTCCTCATGAGGTGACCTTGGGGCGAGGCTTTGAGCGCTAATACGACGCAGGATGCTAGCAGGTAGCAGAGCACCCTGCTAGCTGGTAGCGCTTGGCTTAAATAAGGATTATTAATACTTTATCAAGCGAAGAAAACTTTCCGACCTTAGCCAGTTTTAATAGGCGATTATTAAGACATTACCCTATTGAGGATACTCCAATCGGCCACCATATGAGAGGTCAAAATTTGAATGGCTTTATTGAAGCTTTCATTCGCGACGCAGACGGTAGGGTGCCAGGAGTAGCCGGGAGAACCTTTGAGGATATGTACAAGATTCCGCGAAACAGCCCCTCACATGAAGCGCTCCCTCATTCCATAAAGATACAGCATGTATTCCCTCCTTCCATTATGTTACCGGAGAACTTCTTGAGTACAAGACAGGTAGCCACGCGGATGAAGGATGAAGTAGCCACACGGATGTCTCGCAAGGTGAGCCAACATTTCGGAAACCCTGGCGCAATGACTTCATTAAGAATCAAAATAGCGATGTATTAAAAGAATTGAGTGAATGTAAGGGAAATGGAAGTTAAGACGAATCATCCTATTGCAGCTTTCTCTCATAAGTTTAAAATGAAAAAAAAACCGCAGGTTGCCGCCCATTTTTCATGAGTTGTTGACGTAATTAAAATTCCTTTTCATTAAATACAGTATTTCAGTGTGAGTCGCTCATTGAGGGACGGAATTGCTCAATCGTGTGCAAACAACAACAGTGTCGCAACAATGCCGAGTGGCAAAACTCTCGTCTCGACCAATAGGACTCCCAACCACTCGAGAAATTACAAAATATTATTATATTACAAAAAATATTTGCTTGGCGAGACAACATAGCCTACAACGGCAGCAGCAAACACTCTTCATAACTAATCATAATTATTCAAGAATACCGGGACTAGCCACGGTGATAACTTATACGGAGTCACCCGCAATGCACAAATTGTGCGAAAAATCCACAGAGGGAAAATCCCGGTCAAGACAAAAATCCCGGAAAGGATCCCGGTCAAGGCGAATGATTTTTTTTCTCTGTGGATTTTTCGCATAATCATAATTAAACATCTACAATTTCACAGCCATCACTGACACGATGGTAAAAATGGATCTCCCAACAGAAAACATGTTATCGCAATATTATCTCAAAAAAATTACAATCGCATTATTTGGCGGAATGACAGTATCTTCACCGTTTCATTACATTGTACTACATAATATTTGTAACTAAAAATCAAGCTCTAAAACCACTACATGGGATCCTCATCGCACCCTAGTTTTCAGATAGATCACATTTTTATTTTCACGGCACACTCACGGCCTTTTATTTGGGATCGGATCGGAGAGTTATTTGGTAGCAGAGCGACTTCCCACTCCCCAGTAGTTAATGATGGCGTTGGGCACGAGATGGGTACTTGGAAAGGATCGCGAGAGTAGGAAATCGGAAAAGGCCAAAAGAGAGGAGAAAGAGAGGAAAAAAAAACAAAAAACAGGCGGGGAAAAAACCAGAAAAAAGTGATGAAAAAAATCGGCAACGGAAAGGAGTAAAAAAAAAAAATCCGCTCGCCAGCGTCCTACCTGTTGCCATGCCAACCCCAATTCCCTTCCCCCTCCCCACCCCCTTTTTCTCTCGGTCACGTGCTTTCCCCACCCCCGTCGGCCGTTCTCCCGTGCGATCCCATGATCCTGTTTTCCCTTTCCTTCTCAAAGCTCTTCCGCGAATAAAAGAATAATCTTCTTTTTCTCACAACTCCCTTTCGAATCAATCCTCTCCCCCTCGACATAGCAACAATGGTAGTTTCGCTTTCAAGTACGGGAATGGAAAAAGATGCAATGTTCTGGGTAGGTCGCTTCGGTGGTTTAGTTAACGCAAGTATATTACAATGGACCAGCGGTTCCTAAACTTTTTTTCCCTCCAGTACCCTTCTATACGTATAAAACTAATATTTTCCCCCAAAAATGTAACTTGCACATTTTATTACATAATTTAACATCGGGTAGGTGACACGTTGAGTTATAAATAATTGTAAAATTGGAAATTTTGTTTTAAATTCCCCATATGATATGCATGCATATTTCCTGGTTAAGAGATACATTGTTCCTGGCGTCAGTCATTACCAATTATTTTCGGCATCTCCTCGACTGGTTCGTTGCCGTATGCCGCCGTTCGCCATACCACCGGTTGGTAACCGGTACAATAGGGTGGTTTCCTATTATTTTTTTACTGCCTAAATCGAAATGTTATTACTCCTGGAGTACGTATTTCACGCTTTTAGATTATTAAATGACGATATCTATTTTTCGCGATTAAATGAAAAGTGAAAATTTTCAAGCGCGCGAAAACGTGACGGCTAGTATGAATGCTGGGAAAAACTCCGTGAGACGTCGTTCTGGTTCCCGCTGTCGCAAGTGAGGTGACCTTGGGGCGAGGCTTTGAGCGCTGATACGACGCAGGATGCTAGCAGGTAGCAGAGCACCCTGCTAGTTGGTAGCGCTTGGCTTAAATAAGGATTATTAATACCTTATCAAGCGAAGAAAACTTTCCGACCTTAGCCAGTTTTAATAGGTATTTATTAAGACATGTTTCCCTGAGATCTGTACCTCATGCGTGCATTGGTAATCTCAGACGATGTAAAACGCCTATCTACTCGTATAGAAACTAGGTCCCTGTGATGTCACGTGGAGTGGCATCGCATGGGCGCCAATCTGGCCTTTTTCAAATGAGGATAAAATTGATCATTGCCATTCGTCTAAACTGGTATTTCTAAACCAAATAATTTGAATATTATGAATACACTAATGGTGGGTAACGAATCGCAATCAATGCCTTTAGTTTTCTTTCATGAAGGAAACTACCCTATTGAGGATACTCCAATCGGCCACCATATGAGATGTCAAAATTTTAATGGCTTTATTGAAGTTTTCATTCGTGACGCAGATGGTAGGGTAATGAGAATTTCACGGGGAATGCTGAACTCGGAATGTCATTTTTGGTTTGCGCTCCCGCCTTTCATTTGTTTGGTACTTCTTATCCCCACAAGAGGCGGAGTGTAGCTCGGCTGCGCATATGCCTCGTTCATATTACGATTGTTCCGGCAATAGTTGGAAAAACTGTGCGTTCACGCATCGATGGTTAAAATCTGTGCTGTCCTCTAGTGCTGACATCTAAAGTGAACGAGAAATTGACGGTTAGCAAAGATGTTGAGGTATGCAGGGTCAATATATTACTGTGTTCAACGTGTATTTACCGAATAATTTTTCTTCCGCCCATATTCTTCCTTCATAGGATAAATTTATGAAAAAATAGAGCAAAGAGAGCTTCACGAACTTTTCGTCTTTCTCTTGTCGCTTCCTTTTCCGGTCTCCCAGCGCCTAACCATCGCAAAGTGGCAACGTTCGGAACTACGCGAACTATTTTCCGGACATGCATTCACACTTCTAGTTCGTCCAACTATCGTTAGGACGACCGCTCGGATAATCGTAATGTGAACGGGGCAGTAGCGGATTGGAGGGCGTAAGTGCAGTCTGTCTGTTAGCGGCATTGAGGTAGGGCGTTCTAACTCATGATGAAGTGGGTGATGCGGAAAAACATATCAGATTGTGGGATAGTGCGCTTCATTCTAGTGTAATCGTGAAGGGAAACAAAATTCATATGTCGACGAAGATTTTACGCAATCTTTTTTTTCATGTTGGCACCGGCTGAAAATGGAAATCGGTAACACGCCAACAACAGGCAATCGGAATGAAAGCGCTTTTTACGGAAATAAATATTCTTGATGATAAAATCTATCTAATCTGCAACTTTTAAACCTTATTCCCCTTGAGTGCAAATATTACGTTGGAAATTTTCGGAATAAATGGATCGCTCTATGGTCATCGTCGGACAAGTGACATTTTTGCAAAATCGATTAAAAAGACCCCGAAGAGAAAACAAATCAATCTTCTGCGGACGGACTTGGTTGACGTGTGTGATAAATCACTATCGATGTTTTAACCGATCGAATCATTGATCGCTTACCCGAAAAATCAAAACCATGTTGTCAGCGATTATAACCTTCGATCGAGTAAATTCTAAATTGGTAGCCAGGCCAAAATATTGGTCCCAATATAAAAAAAAATTGGTCATTAATGCTCAATTTCTCAGAAAAAATAATATTTTGCTATGTCAATGGCTAAGGGATAATGTTTGGACTAACTGCCTTAGTGGAGAATTGGATATAGAGGCACATCTGTTTACGTACACGATTGATAATAATAACTATGACCAGTGGCGCCGACTCCATGGGGCCTGAGGGGGCCCGAGCTCCCTCAAAAATTCGTTATGGATGTGAGGAAAAAATGTGTCAGGCTTGTCGATTTTCCCCGAAGTGTCCAGATATCGATATTAGAGTTATCAGGGTTCTAATGTTGATCATATGACTCTTCTAAAATGCTTAAAAAACTTAAAACTCACTACTTATAAAATTTCCCGGGGCAATATCCCCGGTTTGGGCCCCCCAAATATATTTTGTTCGAAATGTGGTGCTACCGAAGAATGATGAAGATAAAATGGATTGACCGTGTGAGTAACCATGAAGTGCTAAGGAGAGTAGGAGAAAAGAGAAGCCTCCTAAAAACATTAAGCAGAAGAAGGGACAACTTAGTTGGCCACATTTTGAGGCACGATGGTCTGATGAAGACAATCGTTGAAGGACAAGTGGAAGGGAAAAAGAGCAAGGGACGGCCCCGAATGAGTTATATCGGACAGGTTATAAAGGATGTAAAAGAGAATAAATATGTAGCTATGAAGAGATTAGCGGATAGGAGAGAGAAATGGAGAGCTGCGTCAAACCAATCTTAGGATTGTTGACTGATGATGATGATGATGAAGTCAGCATCCCTGACTATGACCAACGGCTGAATAAATCTTTACTTTAATCATTAGGTCACTTGAAAAAGTCAGACAATTTTCAATTACTCACACTTGTATGGGACAATTTTAGCCTCTGATAACCTTACATTCTCCGATGGCATCATTCATGAAATGGCAAGGACCGATTTTAATTATTATCAATCTAGTCAGCAGTCCATTTTTTACGTCCATCACCGTCAATAGAGGACACAGTGGTTTTAATCACTAGAATTCAATGTAAATATTCCGAACGCTCACTAATTTTTTAAAATATCGATGCCACTGAACTGAGGACTTGACGGTTTCTTTTCCAGATGTTGATGACAACTTCAATTATAAGTTTATTGACATGAATTGTAAATCTGAAAATTTCGCAGAATTAATTAAAAACTTCGCACTAACAGCTTATCTTTAATTCCTCCATTAAGGTTGAAAGACATTAAAACATTCGCAACTACCGTAATACTCCTTTGCAAATTCTATTGAACGACCGAAGAACTGCGACAACAGTAAACCACTGGATAATGGGTCTTTTTGATTTGATGCCTCAATAAAAAAAGCCGAAAAAAATGATGCGATAAAAACACGACAAGGAGATTTGAATTTGAAAGAGGAGTATTAACCGCGTACTGATTTATACGCATGCCCATTGGCAATCACGATAAAATTAGTTTTATTGCTCTCCCAATTTTGTTTCTTACTCCGAAAATCATTTCAACAATGTTGCTCAGAATGGGGTTGAGGACCTTAGTGAGTGAGAGAACGGGTTGCTTCCGAAGTGGAGATTTAGAAAACTTCGTTTCTTTTCAGCACAATAAACTTCCAAGTACCGAGGGGAAAGGTTGGAAGGTTAAGCGTGGGAGATAATACGAACGGATAGCGTGGTAGACGACATGAAACGTGATCCCCGGGCAATAAACTCCTTACAACAGCACTCCGACCGCTAACCACCTCCAGCACCCTGGTATTTTTTTCACGACAAGGGACACACTTCGTCTAGCACTCTCAGAGACCCTCGTCCTCAGAAAGGTCAAAGCATTAGGAGATAGGATTCGCTCAGGATAGCTGTCCACAAAAACTAGCAAAGCGCTGACAAAAAAATGAATAATAATAAAACCTAGGGGCGTAACTATATTGGAGGGATGAGGGGATATATTCTTATCAAAACATTATTTAAAAACCTTGTCTGGATTTGATACATAATAACAGCATCTGCTTCATGTTAAATTTTAAGTGCCAAAATGATGTAAAATGCATTTTCAGGCATGTTCATTTTCAAAAATTTTCCTGAAATCCCCGTTTCCAGGGGGGGCAGCCCCCACTAACCCCCCTCAAACCCTCCTATAGCCCCCTCATCCCCCCCACCCCCCCCCCCCCCCCCCGAAGCATATTCCTAGTTACGCCACTCATAAAACCAAAAGCGCTGAAATCGAAGTTACAATTCAAATTTGAAATGATAACTGTAATCTTTATAACAATCATTATAGCAAATTATAAAATATTTTCAATAATAAATGACAAGAATAACAAAAAACCGCGCGGCGAAAGCAACAACTAAATTTTCAGGAGTGTAATAATCATGCAATATTTATCTGACCTAGAGTGAATTTGATCTTCAGCATTAATATGCTATTCAGACTGAAATAGTTGTCGGTAAGAAACTTATTGTTCTACTAAATTTTTACTGAACAACGAATATGACGTCGGTTAAAAAAAATAAAATGACATTTATTAAATGGCAAGGTTCTAACACTTACAAAGTATCGCAATGAAAATTTGGAAAACAAATGAGAATTATCAAAAGCTATTTCAAGGAATTAAAGAGCGGGAACTCTATTTTTTGTGGCTACAAAAACGACGAGGTACGATCAAGAGAGTGTAATAAAATTAGTAGAGTATACTTAGAAATTTTCATGAAATATATCTATGCTTCGTTACAGTCACCAACCTCTTAAGGGACGTATAAAATCGTTTCAGGCTTAATTTTGTGGAATGATGCTATATCCATGATTAAAACAGAAATGGTAATTTCCACGCTATTTTATTTAACACTTAACGATCGACCATGGTTTCGACACTGTCATTTTCAAGGTTTTCAAGGTTTCCAGACGTTGAAAATGACACAAACTGTCGAAACCATGGTCGGTCGTTAAGTGATAAATAAAATAGTGTGGAAATTGCCATTTGTGTTTTACTCTTAAGGGACATTTAAGAACTGCGACGTCGTCTGAAGTTCAAAGACACGGTGCGAGCGACAATGGACTGGGAGGGACCGCTGGTTATACGCAAGAGAAGGGAAGTAGCGAGTTGGCGTGACTCACCTCGGGTAATTTCCTCCGACCTCCCCGCCACACATAGCTTCTTCTATTCCTGTTTTCATCATCGCGGTCTTTTTCTTCCCAGTCCCGTCTGAGACGAGAAAAAGAGCGGTCGGCGTCTGAGAGCTCGCTCGCGTTTTGCACCGCAGCTGGAGGCCTACACACGACGGAGGCAGCGCGTGCCTCCGCCTCCACACGTGCTCTAGCCGCCCCCGGGTGGAAGGCGGGGGAGGTTAGTACACGTAGAGGCAGAGCATGGCCAACGCATCACTGCTTTTCCTCCTCCTTGAATCCTTACCGAGGATTGTGAGCAGGTGGCCAAGTGCTAGGGGAGGAACGCTCTGTGCCCACGAATATTACAATAGAGGATCCTCAAGTTGCCCTCAAAATGTGTTGTCGCGCCCCGCGCATTTAAATGGGTTTACAAAAGTCTTGGCTTATAATTGAACGACAGTTTTAAGTACGGAAATTGAAGGAATAAGCGATGGAAAAAGAGACGGTGAAAATGACCGTTAAATTCAGAAAATGATGGGTCGCATATAACAATAGAGGTTCCTCAAGTCGGCCTCTAAATGTGCTGTCACCAACCGCGCATTTAAAAGGGTTTCCAAAAGTCGCCACTCGCGTCGCTGACGGACAAATTGGTCCGAGTTTCACGGGGAAATGAGGTAATTTAGGTAAATTTAAGTAAAATAAGGTAAATTAGGGGTGGTAATTAAAATTTACATTCATGATGATATTATTTATCGAACTCATAACTCTTCTATGATATTCCTCGAATTCATTTACATTATAATGCGAAATATTGGGGAAAAAAAGTGGATCGGATTTCACTTAACACCGCACCATAGACGTTTTTGAAAACTGTTTGAAATGCAATCGAAGTGGCAACAGATATGATCCTTCTAGGGGATGAAATTGGGCCTCCTCTATGCAGTCCCCTTGGCTGTGAAACAACAGTGAACGTATGACTCGAAACTCCACAATTTTGCGAGAAAAAATTAATAATGTAAAAAAACCGTATTCTTCTCCTCTGTGGAGACAGGTAGGAGTGTCATTTTCAGGACTGCTTTGAGAATTAGACTTAATTTCTTTGCGCGGTATATGTTAAGTATTTTTTAACCAATTTCACCATTATATTTATATTTGTATATCACACACCTTTCCTTAGGGATATGACATGGTCGCGATGGAATATCTAGCGCATTCTAATAACCCCTACAGGGGACGGGGGTGAATCTCAATTACTCCCAGTAGGGCCACTTATGAAGGATAGGTCGATGAGTATGAGCCAGAACAAAGGTAGCCCATGCGATGGAGTCACGTCAAAACAATGTTGGCACGGATGAGACACCATTCAAACTATCCCTTCCGCAGAAAACATGGAAACGGAATCAAATGCGCTTCGCAACTTCCAACAGCACCTGATCTATTAGGGCGAGTGTTTTTTGAAGACAGCAATATCGAAGAGGACATTACTATTACAGAGGACTTACAAAGTACTCATCAAGCCATCGACGAAAGTAAAACAGAAGTCCTACAAGATGACGGTAACTATGAATTTAGGGAAATTGATGACGGCGGTTAATTGAAAAAAAAATCAAAAGAGAATTAGAGGAAAGTAGAATTGATTTTTTTATACATATTATCAATAGCAAACACATTGTTACTTTCACAAAATATTTATAAAATTTCTATTTATGATCGGTTTCGGCTATTACACTAATTACAAATTCAGAAAATATAATGGTTGGGACAGGTTTATATATACTATGTTTGTTAATGGAGTGGGGTAACCCCACTCCATCAATTAGCTGTATTTGATAATGGTGCAATAGCCGAAACCGGTCATAAATACGAGAAATAACCGGTCATATGTAGAAATTTTTATAAATACGTTGTGGAAGTAACAAATCGTTTGTTATTGATAATATGGAGCCCTTCCACCACGCACAAGCTCCAATTTTAGATTTAAGATATTGTGAAACTTAGAGAGGTAAGGCGAAATGATATGGAAGACTGCTGGAATGTTTGTTTATTACGTAGTGGTGGGGAGAAAAGTATCTTTGTTATCAAACAGAAATCATGGTTAGACGGTGATAGTCGATAGGCGATAGTAGATAGAGTAGGTAAACGATACGATGAATGCAAGACAAACAATATAATACAGGTCCAGATGTACGATGTAGACTGTAAATGGCGACTACCAACCATAGGAAGGAAGAAGTGGAATACATGAATAGCATCAGAAATATGTTTGGGGAAGTCCTGGGTAGGAAAAATTTACTACAGGAACGCTTCATTGGATGGAGAGAGGGATGGAAAAGAAATCGGACATTGGATTTGAATGAGTAAACTACGGGATGGAAAACAGTAGAATTCTTCGAGAGAAAGAAGTTATACCTTTAATACGAGTAGTTTCTAACACCACAATGGATCTCGGAACACATGGAAGAGTCCATTGGATACCGGGAGATAGATTGAATCATGTGAAAGCAGAGTTTTACGAAGAGTGTGAAACACTGACGCTCTTTACCTGCAGTGGATACGGATTCAGAACACAACCTCTAAAAAGATGCAACAAAGGGTTCAGAAGACTTAAAAAATTAGTAGGGCGAGAAAATGAAACAGAAAAGCTATGACGGGGACTATGAGAAGAAATACATAGAACAAGGGTATAACAATATGTGGGAGATAGAGGACATGGAGACTGTGAAAGAAGGATTGGAAAGGAGAGTGTTAAAATGGGAAAAAAACAAATCCGGAGAGAAACCGATAGGATGAGTAGATAGCAGGAGGATAAAGGAAAACGTGGATAACGAAGGAGATGATATCGGACACTGGCGTAACTATGATTATGCTTTGGGGGAATGAAGGGTCTGGGGGGCGACCCCTCCTCCCAGGCAACGGTGGGATCCGGGGAAATGTTTTGAAAATGACATGCCTAGAAATACATTTTTTACGAGGTCTTAAACTTTAAGTAGATGCAGTTATTATGCGTCTAAACTAGACAATAGTTTTAAGTATTTTTTTATTTCTCTAAGTCATTGGAAGGGGGGTTAATCACCCTCATCCCCTCCTATATTTACGCCACCTATCTCGGACATGGAGGCAAAACTAAAGTATAACAACGTGGATATTTCTAAGGCGGAAATTCAAACACGTAAGTAAATAATTTATGACATGAATCCAAGAAGTTATAAGAAACAACAGAAAGGAATGAGGCGAATGACCCTCACGGCCAACAAACGAAAACAACGTATTTCAGAACGAAATGCTAATACGCGAGCACATTACGCTGACGTGAACGGAGCGGAGAAGGAAAAAGAAAAGAAGAGCGCGAAGCGTGAGCACAGGTGGCGAACCGAGAAGTTATGGCGCGAATCCCGTTTCTCCTTTTCTTCAATTTTAATTCTCCACTCCTTTTGCTCCCGCCTTTCATTTTCGTCATTTTTTTTAGTCCGAGCAAAAACAAAAGTAACTCGCACAGCGCTAATTGCTCCGAACTCTTAACCCGACGTCTTTTGGCGTGCACACGGAGAACTCGCGTGTTACGCTGGCGGAGACCACGGATTTACACTCGTGACGGCCTAGCGTGCCGACGGAATCGTTATTACCTACCCACCTCCTACCTTCCACACATATACACTACACCCACGCGAAGCTCCCTCGTCCCTCCCCTTTACAGGACGACCGCTTCCATACGCAAGTCTATTTACGACGGTAATATACGACCGCGGCTGGCGGGAGGGAGGGAAGGGTTGAAGAGAGATACGGCAGCAGCTCCCTTTCCCCTTACGAGGACGAAGAAGCAGCCGACTGAAGCAGTTTCAGCGAGAGGCGGTCACGTCACTCGCCGCACGGGCAAAAGAAAAAATCGAGACGCGAGCTCAGCGGGAGTCGGCGGATAGGTGCAAGCTGCACCCACGACTGTGTCCTCTACACACACCACCAATCCTACCTATATGGTGGGATGTCAAAATAACAGCCTTGGCTCCGTTATGTTGTACCTGTGAGAATAGTACTAACTAAATGACCATTGATTACAGAATAATATTGCTAAATTTTGCTGGAATACCTCCGGAAAATCCTAAACAATAATTACGATTCGAGTTTATTTTTAAAATACCGTATTTATTCGTGTAAGCCGCGCAACCCCATTTTTCGGCTTGATCGTGAGCAAAAAACTTCTTAGCGCTTTATGGGTGCCGTCTAATATAGGAACTTGTGATTTATTGGTGAATCGACAGATTTAAGTTATGAATCCATCATTATTATAAAGTTAAATGTCAGAAATGTAATTCTGACATTATTTACCAATGTTAAACTCTGGAGAATTACACGATAGAAATTTGAGGGAAAATGGTGCGCGGCTTACATGAAAATATGGAGGATTCGTGTAAGCAACGCTGCCCCTCATTTCCACCGGCATTTCCGGGAAAAAGATGCGCGTCTTCTATGAGTAAATACGGTATGCGCTTAACCAGGACTGGGAAGCATTTGCAATACACGACCTGAATGTATTTTGTATGTCATATACAGATTTTTGGTATTTTCCCATTCTAAAATAAAAAATACAATTTTAAAATACAGTTGTAGTAGCTATGATAACACTTCTGTTACATTATGTTTCAGAGATTACTTCGTTTTCGTTAAGGCCGTTTTACACGGGGCACGTACTTGCACAATCTGACGTGTGTACGAAGGTGCAGTCAAAATTGCGCAGTGTAAAGCGGTGAATTGCTAGAACACATGCGAGAATGCGTGGACGTGAGATGGCAAAATAGCCCCTGTTCTAATTTCGTTCATGCATTCACGCAATTCCACGCCATTTTAGATTAATGAATGCAGTTCTAACCAGCGCAATTCAGTTCTCCGTGTAAAATGGCCTTTAGAATCGTATTCTTCAAGTTTTCTACTATTCATAACGTATCAAAGCAAGTAATATTTTTTTCAGGATCAATTAGTTTCTATAAAAATTTGTTTTTTTTTAAGGTGTTTAAAATACTATTTTGTAGTTTGTTTTTCAAATATCCAATTCAAAGTTATTTTGTATTTCAAATACATTTAAAGCGTTATTTAGTATTCCAAATACTCCTCGACCTGTATTTTTCCTAGCCCTGGCTACACACCACATTTCCAATCTATTATATGGTGGGATGTCAAAAAACAGCCTCGGCTTCGTTATGCCATGCCTGTGAGAATAGTAGTAACTAAATTACCACAGATCACCGAATATTATCGCTAATTTTTGCTGGAATTCCTTTTGAAAATCCAGGAAACAATAATTTTGACTTGAGTTTATTTTTTAAATTTGCGTTAAACCTTCTTAGTGCCGCGGTCCGATATATCGGCTTTTTATTATCAGGATGATAGTGTCACGAGCCTTAATGTCGGATTTGAGGTAGTCAATTGTTCAAATTAATAATAATGAAGCAAATTAACTCTTTATAAACAACCAGGATTAATTATACATTTAAAATTTTAAATAATAATAATAGCAAAAAAAATAAAACTCATGTTGATGGACTACAAATGGAATAACAGAAAGTTTTTTTTGGAAGATTTTGCATTTTATTCAAATGCCCTTTACATTTCCCGCCTATACTACTCCAAGTGTGGTGGGAGGTTAAGAAAAGTTAAGAAAAAACAATATTTGAAAATATCATATAATAGCTCTTTGAAAAATAACTGGTGGAATCCGATACTTTCATGAATTCCATTGATGTTATACGATGAAACACTTGGAAATATTTCCACATAGGTGAACGTAAAATTATTCATTCAACCGGTTTCACTGCTCTGCAACATCATCAGGACTGATGTCCTTGAGCTGAAAATAGAGAATTGAAAAAGCTGACGATGCTGCAGTGCTGTAAAACGTGATAACTGCTTCAATAGATTTTTAAAAGTGTAAATAGTGCAAATTAATTGATCTATCATAACTACCTCACTTCCTTTCGCAGCTTTGGGAAGATTTATGCAGAAAAATATAAACTATTAGCTGAATGAGGAAGATATTTTTTCGTCGTCATTTTCCTCTTTATTTCATCGACCGAATTCTTTCAATAAATTGCATTTTGCGTATAAATGAACGTCCCAGTTACGAATTACAGCTAATTCAACTTAGTTTCTTGTGTAATGGGAAAAAGGTATTTTAATGGAGCAAACAAAAACTGCAGCGTGACGGGTAAGCTTTCAAATTTCTATTGAATTTAAATTTACCATGATACCAAAAATTAAGAACGCCTAAATCATAAACGCAACAGATAATGTGTGGGGTTCCGGCTCATAATTAAACCGGAAGCTTTTCGTAGCGAAGCGAATGTATTTCAAAGGTGAGCACGAGAGCAGACTTCAGCAGTTTCAACGACGGCATATAGAGACGGACTCCTCACCCTCCGCACGGGGAAAAATGCAACGCAAGCGCAGTGGGAAGTAGCTAACTGCAAACTGCACTCACGAAGTGCACTTACACAACACTATCTTCATACCGGGCGGAGTCCATCAAAAGGAGACACGGATCTGTTGACTGATTGATATCTGTAACCATATTTTTTTTGTGGCTATTTTCTATATATAGACTATATTTTCGTTCAAGTGCCTTCAGAATATATCAAGGAACAATTGATTTCACTTTTTTAACTTTTAAAAAGTGGAAGGGAAGATGGGCTAGGCATGGCTGCGAATGAATTAAATGGGACAGGTTATAAAGAATGTAAAAGAGAAGAAATTAGTCGATATGACAAGGCTAGTGGTTAGAAGAGGGGAATTGTCGCACCAATCTTTCATCACCAATCATCACTCAATCGGATTGTTGACTGATGAACTTTTAAAAGGTGTATTAGTACGTAAAGAAAAAATTAAAAAATGAAGAAATGTCGTAGAAAGATTTCTTGGTGAATAGATTTAAAAAGTGTGAACTGCTTAGTTAAGAAATAAATTTAAATTAAATTATCCAGTAGGATGAATGATTTAAACTTGTAAGATGTAATAACCAAACTACACAGTAACATAAATTCAAAACTATCAGCATCATTTCATTGTTTTCTCGGCAGTGACGTCATGGAAAAATTAGTACTGTCGGAAAGCACCCACCTTAATTTTTTTAGAAGTGAAACATTACTCTGAGTTTTAGTTTATTAAAACTTATAATTCAAACTTTATTACAATTTTTGTTTTGGTTGCGAATGTATTTATTAAAAGTTTTGAGGCAAAAAAATTGATAGAAGTGTAATTTTACTATAATTTCTTTTGTTGACCACTGCCGGAACGGCTTTCCGGCGCGTTCCAGACCCATGACACCGCTCTTTCTCCCGCAGGCATTTAAGGAACAAAATAGCAAGACTACAAAATATCAACTGCACCCTAATAGATCTCGCCCGGTCCAAAAAGATAGTAACTTGACGGATTTACGGCTGCGTTTACAATCGGTCCTTAATCATTACTCGAACAATTTATGGCCTGAGTAATGTATATTATGTTGCTCAATTTTCATGAATAAAAATGGAGTAAGTAATGTAACGGAACTAAAATGCAGAGAGTAAGAAAGCAGCAACGCAGAAATCATTTTTAATGCGGACAATGTTACTGCCGCCAACTTTGAAGAAAACTGAAAGCATTTCTCAAAAGTCTAGCGTGGAAAGAAGGAGAAATAGTGATGTTATATAGTTGGTCACGTCACTCCCCGCTTGCAAAAAAAACGCGAGCACTGCAAGTGGCAGGAAGGTGCAAACTGCACCCACTTAATGCACACGGTCCACTCCGCTATGTTACACAACCGCGCGAAGAGCTTACGCCGTATTCACAGCCGTTGCCTAAGCGATTCTCACCTCCTTTCAGACTCATGACGTCAAAAGTAAATTTTATATCTTATTTCAACTGCCAAAGGACCTTTCTCTCAAATAGATCATAATGAAGCAAGGAACTTTATGTTAATTTTTTAATCTTAATGTGAATCGCGCGCACAAAAATTCATGGCAGGATCTTTCAACAAGAATTTATGCGGTTCATTTACATTGTTTAGGTAAAAGATAATGACCGTATTTTTCAGTTTAACAATCCGACACAGAAAATTGACATACTCATCGGAAAAGATGTCATGCATTGTTGAGTTTAAGCAAAATTTTACATTTCTGGCCTTTACACCTCACAATGTGGGTCCAAAACAAAATAAAAATTTTCCTCTTGGGTTTCAATGTAAAAAAATCTGAATCTCATGAAAAAATATATACTAAGCATCCTCCAAATTTATCCACGAATATTGACGTATTTAAACTGATCCAAAATACGTATTCTGAATATAATTTTTTTTACGCGTTATCCATTTTTTTTAAATAAAGTCCAGTTTTCCTAGTTCATTCCACGCAATTATTTCTCTACGTCATGGTTGAAAAGATAATTAACTTAACAGTACGTCGAGGGCGTGCAGGGGAGGGATGAGAACTGGACTTAGCGAAAGTCAGCAGGATGACAAATGAATTAACGAATGAAAACAAGGTCCAACCATGAAGTAGGAGGTCTGCCGAGAGCATGGCCCCCAGCTGAGCGGTCGTTATGAGTCCGCGTGGAGGCGGGTGGGGACAGGGCCACTTGACGGTGCGGTGGCGGGAGGAAAGATTATAGCCCCCGCGAGGCTAGCGCCCTCCCGCGGCGATTGCCTGCAACAACGGCGCCACGCGGAAATGGGGAACCACGGGTCGGTCTCAACGTCCAATTCTCTCGCCCACGAAAAAATGCAGTACGGGAATTCATTCGGCGGAGTTTATATTTTCCACATGTAATGACTGGCGTGAGATACCAATTCAACAGAATTGCGCGACACCAGTGGCGTAGCCAGGAATTTCGTTCGGGGGGGAAAGGGGTCCAAAATCAGGGAGGAAAATATTTTTAAAAAGAGGGAACTAAGTAACTAATTTTAACAATTTTTATAATCGAAAAAACTTCATTTGTTAAAAAATATTTTATTAATTCAATATTTTTTTCAATATTCTGTTTTCTTATGCGAAGGGAAATTATTGTGTTGTCATATTTCTGGGGGGGGATCCGGACCCCTCGGAACCCTACCCCCCTGGTTACGCGACTTCGCGACACTTGGCATAGGTGCCTTGTTAGTGACTTCCTTAAGTACAGATCAGAAAAATTAATAGACTTCAGGTACATCTGATACTGAAATACATAAAAGATACTGAATTTTTAATACCGGCTGAGTCCAACGTGAGGACCACAATGACGGAAAAAGGGTATTAATTAAGAAAATTACCGCGTAATCTATCAATAGATACGTCGTCATTTTAACGGCCGGTCTCTGGAAAGCCATCACAAGAAAAATTCCCTCATAGCCATAGAGAAAGCAACCGTGTGATTCAGGCTAAAGAATTCAACCGTTTTCCTCTGCACTTCGTTAATGAAGCTTCAGACCGGCAGGCACGTGGCGGCACTGTCAAACGGAACAATCGAAGGTTATTGTGCGGAATCACTAATGACAGTGCCGACAGACAGCAGTGACCCGCGACCCCTACAAACACATCCCTTTATCTTCTCGCCTCTCTTTTAAAAGTCAATCGCTCCACGCTCACACCTTTCATGCCCAGACAACCTCCACGTCTCCCTGAATGACAGCTTCACTCAACACACGTAAAGGAAAGAACTGTCGCTCAATTAAGATTAACGCACGTTCAATGCGTTCCGGCGTGACTTCGCAATTCAGAAACAATGTGAGAACATAATATTAGAGCCACACTATATTTACAGGTCCGATAGAAGCGATTAATTAAGATAGATGCCAAGGGCGTACCCAGGATCATAACTAGGGGGGGCAAGCCATGGGACTTATGACATTATTTCCTTGAAAAAAGTTTTATTTTAGCTTCACATCTTATACTAATATACATAATTTTTCGTGGGTTTAAAGAAAATTTATTTAATACTTTCGTTTCAATTCAGTACTGATTTTGCTTAAAGACTTTTGCGATTTTTACTTCAGGGGGTGGGCCGCTGCCCCCCCCCTGCCCCTCGCTGGGTACGCCCATGATAGATGTATTGCCGAACGGATAGATATGGGAATTCGTTTTTCCCCCGAAACATAGAGGACTTTAATAAACACTAGCCCCAACTTCGTTGGAGCACTTCATGTTTGTGTGTAGCTAAACGGCTGGTGTCCTAACACCCCCTGCCACACGCTTTTTAGACGGCTTGCCGGGTATTATGTAGATGTAGTTGATTCCAACTTTCAATACTTAAATGTTCGAATATAATACGGCCCCAGATTTGATCTTTTCATATTAACCGTTTACAGTTCAATGTTCCCACTTGGGAACAATTTTATTAAAATTCATGATAATTATATTTCGTATTTGCGATTACTTTTATAGCTTTTCTCAATGAAAATAAAATTTAGAAGTATTTTTGAAAGTGAATCGCATGACTTGTGTATATATTGGTCGTTAATTATACCTTTTCAAAATTGGATATTTTCATCACCTCTGTAGTGAGTATGCGGTTTATTTTATATTTTTACCTACACTCTCTCGATACTCTCCAGTAACAAATTCTCATTTATTCCAAAGATCATTGCAGATTACATTGTTAAACTTAGTTTTTTTGGTCAATTGTGTATTTATTTTTGAAGCAATAGAAACCTTTTTTGCCGTATTCCCATTTGGAAATTTGCTGGAAAACGCATTTAAATTTTTTTCCGATGCTTTTCATAATATCTCTTAATTAGTTGTAAAATAAATAGGATAAAAACTTTTCCCGCGAAATGTTAAGTTCTCTAGGAGAAAGTAAAATAAGATTGAACTGTAAGGGTCTTCTATATTGAATGTTTCACTATACATATTTGGATTAAGATTTATATTGCATCACTTGTTTATATGTTAAAAAAAATTTAATTGTATCCATGTTACCACCCGACTGAATGGTTGACTTGTAACTGTACTTTAATAATAATAATATAAGATTAAATTACACATTTTTTTATGTTTGCGAAGCCTTGCGTGAATATACTCATCAATACTTACTCCACCATTGAAAATATTAAAAGGAAAATGATTATTTTTCACGTATTTTAATCCTTCCTTAAGCCAAGAGGAGTTTGGCCCCTTTCCACGTGCACTTGAACTGCCCCTGGTTTTCCGGGGCGATGACTCCGATCATGTGCTTACGTGCCAGACGAGAAAGCACAGAAACAACGACAACAGCGTGTAGCGAACGTTTCCTGTTCGCCATTAACGCGTCGTTGTATTATGGAAATCCGTCGTCCCTCGGTGATCCTGAATGATCACGCACTACGGGAGAGGTCCCACCCCTCCCACGGCCTCCCGTAATTTACGCCATGGGGTCTGTCTCGGTTCTGGGGCACGGATAGAAGAGCTCCCCACAGACGACAGCCAATCCACCACCGTACGTTCAACGAGCCAGAATTAAATCGAATTATGAATAAAATGACAAGTTGAACAAATTGGCCTTCCCCCTGAGAGGTCGAATTTTACATTATTGAAGATGACATATATTGAAGACTCTTTTCAACGTTCATATGAAATTTTCGATTCCAGAATATATCAAATAACACTCCCTAAGAGATTTATCTCCCCTTTATCGCTATCCAACAAACATTTGCAGTAAATTGTGCCGTTATTTTCGTTAAGATAACGAATTATTCCCTCTCGACCGGCCTTTTCGGTGACGGAATAATTGCATGAAACTAAATCTATCATCTCTAAATTCCCAGAGTCTAAAATTGGCCTGATTCTAAATATTTCAAAAATTACGCCTGGGAAAGTATCTAATGGGAAGAAAATTATCGAATTTGGGATGCAGGCACACTTTAACAACGGAATAATTTTATAGATTGAAAATTTACAGGGGGGGGGGAAGTGTCAAGCGAGGAATCACTAAAATGCCAATTATACCACCAATATTTTTTTCTATTTGTGGATATCATTGTTGGTATAGACTAGAATGAAATTAAT